>NW_027185712.1:31213549-31221320 GCF_028583685.1 Petaurus breviceps papuanus
TATATATATATATATATATATATATATATATATATATATATATATATTTCTTTAAAGTTTGCAAAAATGCTTTACAAATATTATTTTACTTTATCTTTGCAATAGTTGTAGGAAGTAGGTGTATTATTTTCCTCATTTTACCAATGAGAAAACTGAGTGGAACAGAAGTTAAGGAACTTGTCGAGGATCACATAGTTAATAAGTATCTGAGGCTGGATTTTAACCCAAGTCTTCCTGATTCCAGGTTGAGCATTCTAGACCTTGTGCCACCTAGATTTCTATTATGGGACAAATAGCTACTTACTGGGTTGTGATGAGGAGTTTTGGTTCACTACCACTCCAAAGAAAATTGCTAAAGAAAACATATATTGGTAAATAACAGAGTAGCAAGTAAGGTTAAAGGACTGAAGCTTTGGTTGAGGACACTGACAAGATTTAGAATTATTTCATCATGTGGAAACAATTAAGCTTAGTGCACTGTAAAAATAATTAATTAAAAGTTATAGCTACCAAGAGTTACCCATTTTCCTACCATTAGCTACATTTTTCTCTTGCCTAGCCTTGTTTTACATGGCAGTGGGCTCCTAAGCAGACTTCCCCTATACTGGGATTTTAGTTCCTAATTTGAGGGTGAGGAAGGTTCTTAAAGAGGAGGTGAACACTGGGTAAGAGAAGTGGTTGAGGAAGTATTCATGGTAGGTTAAGGAAGGTTTCACTGAGCTCTAGTGTAGGGCAAGTAATATACCATACGTCACTCATCAAATATTTACTGAATAGTTAGTATGAGCAAGGCAGAAAGCTAGATTCTGTGAAACTATAAATCTGAATAAGACAGTTTCTGACCTTGAAGATATTATAGTCTAGTAGAAGTGAAATGTATATGTACATGAAGGAAACGTGAAATAAGTGTCATAACAGTGATCCAAATACAGTGTTATAGAAATTTAAAAGAAAAAGAAATACTATCCTAGGGGAATGAGCTAATGCTTTAAGGAGGACATTAAAAATGCATATGAATTTGATAGGCAGAGCTGATGGAGGAGTAGAAGCAATCCAGTTTGGCTAGAGAATCAGACATATATGAAAGACATTAGTGGGTGATAGAAGGAAAAGGGTAAATTAGAGTTAGATTATAGAGTACCAGCCTAAACAGACTGCAGTTATCCCTTCTATATCACAAATTTCCCCATTACAGTTTCAATATACCACAGGTTGGCGTAAGAAATTAAATCAAAATTTGGGACAGTTTTGAAGAAGCTGCAGATAACATGTGAAGGCCAAGAGATGACACAGAAAAAGTTTAGAAACTCAGAAATGCATGGAATTCATGCATAATATTGTATAATATCAACATATTTGATCTTTTAATACCATAATTAAGACTTCTCTGGTACAAAGGGAGGGCCAAAAAATTTTACACAGATTTTTTAGGATTCATGAGGTATTGTGCCCCTTACCCTTGCAATATGAAAAGGATAACTATATTTTATTTTGTAAGCAATTTAGAAAACTGAAGAGAAAACTGCAAGTTTTTAATTAGGGCAATAATCTTATTAGGAGGCAATGTTGTATGGTGTATAGAGTGCTGCAACTTGAGTTAAAGAAGACCAGGGTCCAAATGACATCTCTGATGCTTAGTAGCTATAGGATTATGGGACTATGATCATAACTTTAACCTCTCAGAATTATAAAATGTAGCTAATAATACCTGTATGTTGCATCTTCACAGTTTTGAGGTTAAAATGAGATAATGAATCTAAAGCATTTTGTAACCTTTAAAATTTTTTTATAAATGTCAGTTAATTTATTATTTAAAATCAAAAGGGTACAATAAGAAGACTAATTTTATAGCTGTGTGAAGTAGACAATAGAAAGAGAAAAGAAATAGGATATTTGTGAGGAAAGTATCAAAATATAACCTCATTTATTCTTATTCAGAGGTAATGTGGTCATATTGAATATTCTTAGTTGGGTTGGAACTCATACAAAAAGAGGAAAATTGGCTAAACTGGGTTGAGCCTGAAATAGACTATTTGATTATATAGATTATATACCTAGAGAGAGAGATTATATAAATTATACAGATAACCCACTTCTATACAAATCAATAGAATTCTTCACTTGTCATCTGGATATTGACCATAGTTATAGATATGGTCTGAGAGGAAGACTCCTTTTATACATATTCTATCATTCTAATCCATAACAGAGGCAGCTCAGTAAATGTTTTCAGGTTGTACATATCTCTGTGGGACTTTCAAGTAGAAAGGCTGGGTTGAGACTAAAGTTTATTTTTTGATTGCGTGTGCTTTTTTTAGTCCATATCTATCCCAGACTATCTCATTATTTGAGAAGTTAAATTTTTAAGTAAAAATTGATCTTTATTTTGTTTAATTGTCAACTTGGCTCTGAAGTTATCAGAGATTTCTGCCTCCCTTTGGCCACAATCAAATCAGGATCAAAATGCTACTTTACTGAAGGCCATTGCTTGAAGACTACTTTCCTGGCTAATTTTTGTTGGATGGATGGCCATAAACATTCTTTTAGCTGGTCTAGCAGGTATAACTCTGTAATGACTCAAAATCATAGCATGCTGCTAGGTGGAATGGTCTAAGGCCCTGTCCCTACTCTCCTTCCTCTAAGGTATCTCTTTGCTTTGTGACCATGTGAATCATCAGAATAGACTGAGTATTGGGGAACATTGTGGCCTCCGCTGAGAGTATTAGACTTCCCTTTTTTACCCTCTTCTGCTCATCACAACCCCAACCCAGCACCTGAGAGAAAAAATTACTTAAGGCATGGCCCAAGTCTAGTGCATCTCCAAAAGAAGGGCATAGCAAGGTATGTGACATATTATACAAATCAGACATGACACTGGTACTAATTTCCTACACACAACATATACAATCAGTCAAGAAGAGGGATAGGGCTTCTCTTTCTGTCGGTGGTCATCTTCTCTAATGAAGAGACTTCCCCTGGTATCATTCAGCTCCAACCAATGGAATCAAGCCCTGAAGACCTCTCAAACTCATGAGGTCACCTTCAAGTTTCAACATTTCCATCTCATAATCAATTTTCAGTCATCTGTTCTGTAAAGGAAACCCAAAGAGGCAGCTTTATGCCTAGGTTCAAGATCACCTACTTGGAGTTATCTTCACTGTCTGCCACAAGGAAGCAATAGTCTTCAGATAGAGAAAAACCAATCCTCCCCTGCTCCTCAAAAGAAGTCTCAGAACTACATGATACTCCCTGGAGGGTTGAAAGAAGAGAAACAATAGACAGTCATTCCCTCTTTAAAGGTCTGCTGAGTCATTGACTCTTTCTACCCAGTAGCCAATAAGGAGAGAACTCTGTCATTCACAAAGTGCCTTTCAGTACTGAGTCACTGGCAAAAAATAAGGACTTTGTCATTCCCAAAGCTCCCAATTCCTGAGCTAGAACATAAGATACATCACCCAGCTCTACTCTCTTCTAACTTCTAGTTACTTTCTGTTATTTTCAGAAAACCAGGTGTCATTTATCTGGCCCATTTGTTTGAATCCCCAATTATACAAAGTTCTGTGAGAGCCTAGGGAGGCTTAAACATTGTCTTTTCAAGTACCTCCCCCTGTCCTTGTACTAAAAAGTCTCAAAAGTATCATGGGGTACATCTCTTCATGGTCTACATATCATTTAGAGTTCTAGCAGTTCACTCAGCTGAGGCCTTAGACAATCTCAAATCTAATAGCTGTTAGGGAGGATCCAGGCCTCCCTAATAAATAAAAAATACATTGTTGGATAATCAACCCCCAATACAAAGTTATGCAAATTCAACAAACAAACAAAATTTTACCAAGTTTGTCAGAACTTTGCCTGCTTAATACTTAGGGTCAATCTGAACCCAAGCAAAAAGAGGAAAATAATTCAAAAAAAAAAGAAAACTTGAAATAAAACAACAAAAGTGAAAAATAAAGAAAAGAAAATGGACAAAATTTTCTTTCTCAGGGAAATCCTAATTCCAAATGAATCATCTCATCAAACACATGCAAGTTCCCCAGTCTAACAGTAGCACATCAGTGATGGGCCCAAGAGACCTGGGTCACATACCCATCTCTGTTCTCAATAAGGCACTCCTCTGCTATGGACCATACACATGATCTGAACCTCACTCAGTCCTGGAGAAGCATGTCACATCTAATGAAAGCAGGGTTGTTCCCGTTCTTTACATACTTTACATTCCAGCACCAGAGGCCCAGGAACAATTTACTTAAAGTTTCAGTTTGGGCTCAAATCTAAGAGCTCCCCAAAATGGGGGAATATAAAAGGAAGCAACAAGCAATATAAATCTGGTTTGGGGCATGTGTTTAATTCCTACAAAGAAAAGAAATGCTAAGCACAAAATATTCAAAGTGTGTTTTAATAGAAAGACTTTACTAATCTAAACAAACAACACTACTAATAACTGTTATTGCCCTGTAGGGAGGGTGATACTTAAACTTATAAAACAGTTTGCAGGACTACTAACTAGGCATTGTTAAACTTCCCCTCAGTTCTACACTGTTCTCTCAAAGTTCATGTCTACTAGCTAGCCAGGTCAGGGATGTCTCCTCCTCTTGCCATTGGTCACCTTCAGGAAGAAAATTCCCATTTTAAAGATCTACTAAAGCATTGGCTCTTACTGTTCAGTGACCAATAAAGTGGTTTTGCCTTATAATCTCAGAGTATCAAAGTATTTAATCATATGCATGGTCAGCTGGAAGAAACCAGGGGAATTCATGATCCTTTGTGTCTAACTATTCATGGCGATTCAGAAGCAGACAGGAATATTCTGTGCACTCCATGGACAACCTCAAATTATACTTAATACTTTAATTTCATTTCTTGCCCTTTTCCCCTAACTGGGAAATGGTAAAATTATAAGTGGAACTAAACTCAAATGTAAAAGGGCTAGGATTTTCAGAGCAAAGCTTCCTATTCTCTATTTAAGATATAATTTAAAGTGTTATCTACCTCTAGAACTCAATTTTGTTATAACTGATTGGTAGCAGTGACCAAACATTATGAAATTCACCATCAGCCTTTTATACCTTCATTTACCTGGAAATGGAAGAAGTGGTGGGTGATGATGATGATGGTGATGATGATTATAGTGATGATTGATGATGATAGATTTACAAGTGCTTTCTTCCTCAGGGGTTCAGTGAGCTAATGCTTAAATAGCCTTCGGTCACCAAGTTAGATTCAATTTTTATGAGGCAGATTTTTAAATGGCCTAATTTCATAGTAATTCTGTTCTTATAAGTGTAATTAGGAAATGACTGCTGATAATTCTCCCATTTAGACAACAAAATATCTCTAATTGTGGGCTGGGAAGTTAAGATTTCAGCCTTGTCCTTGGAGAGCTCATGCTATCCTATGTGTCTCCAGAGCTGCCCTGTGTCTTTATGTTGTCAAAAAAAGAGTAGGGGAGGGAGAAAGCCAGGAAAGTACACAGCAGATCACTAAATTCTGTTTTTAAAAGGTTTTATATTTTTGTTTGTTACAAAAGGACATAATTAAAAATGGGTGATGAAGTAAGGCAGGGATCAGGAAGTAAGTACCAACAGTTCCTTTTTTTTTCTCTAAGTACTCAAATTATTGGAGTCAGTACATATGATAAGGTAAAAAGGATTTTATGTCTTTATTGACAAGTTAGAGGATACTTTTCATGTTATTCCATGGGTTTGAAGAAGGAGCCTGCAGATGACTCTGCCAGAAGCCCAAGGTTGTGCATCTGTTCTGTGTGTTTGTCTGGGCGCGCAGGGTCCTGGCCACATCTGTCTTCTCTTAGCCTTTTTTCAAAAGATCTTTCAAAACTCCTACTGTGATGGGAAAAACTCTGCACTTAGATTCATCTCTTCCCAAGCTAAGAAGAACTATAAAGTCCAAGATTACATCTTCAATGACCATTAACTGACTGACAGTGGGGGCTTTAGTAACTAATTTCCAAATACTTCCTTTCATGATTATCTGTTAATAAGTAATTTCCAAATACTTCCTTTGATGATTATCTGTTTGGGCATGTGAGAATTTCTCACAATCTCAACCAACTAACATAGGATAGCTATGGATTAATTAGGGTAGTTCCTTCCCACATACCTAGCTATTGTTTGATATTCACCTAGAGGGTCAGTGGTATAGGGTAAAATCTATTCAATATTTTCTTCAAATCAGTAGTGACCTAAACTCAATTGGTACTTCAAACTGACATTTCCTCAGCTAAAATCAAGTCTCACTCTACCGAGTGCCAATTTTCTAATTGAATAGCTATGATAATTCTTCACCTCATTTAAGAACAATGTGAATTTAATAAAATATGCAATAATATTTCCAAAAATATTTATTGTTATTTGGACACAACTATATACTAGTTCCATGAATGAACTTGCCTAGATTACATAAGAGTTTATGCTGAAGAAATTCAGCAATTTCTATATATAATGTACATAAACATATACATAGCTTCCATATGACAATGTAGACCTTGAAAAGAAAAAAAAAATTCTCCATTGAGTCACTGCCTGTAGAGGTAGATTTAGCTCAATTTCAACCTCCACAAATATATTTAAAGATCTTGGACAAAGCCAAAAATATATAATTGGCATCCCACTCAAGTGCATAATCACAACAATATTTCAGTTTAAAGTGGAAACTATATGTGGTTCATGCCTCCATCCAGTGTATTTGCTACCAGCAAATCAGACAGGAACCTTGAATCAAATAGCCAAGAATCTGGGATAGCAAGATAAATAATAAGTCCTTGTATCCAAATGTATGCAACATACCTGCCTCCCATGTAGGACTTCTGTATTTATGGGAAAAGATTGGAACAAATGTAAAGAAGACATAAGAGGATGAGGAAATTGTCATGCAAGACCAGATAGGATTGGGAGTAGAGGGTAGAAATTCAGCCAATCCATATTTCCTCTCAGGTTATCAGTCTCACTAAATAGTATGAAGGCTGTTCCATAGCAGGACTGGCTTCAACATAAATTGCTGATGGCTTCCTTCTCATAGAATTGAACTCTGTGCATCTGCACTAAGCAGGCAGCCTCTTCCTGTTTGGCTCCCTGACTTCAGAAGCTTCTGGCTCCAATCTTTGCCCTATGGATTTCAGAAGCATTCAGCAAATTGCTGATCTCCTGAATGGCACCCTTGCAAACACACTAACATAGCTCTTCCTTCTACCCCATTTACTTGCTTTTTTTTGGAGGGGAGAGGGCAAGGCAATTGGGGTTAAGTGACTTGCCCAAGGAAACATGGCTAGTAAGTGTTAAGTGTCTGGGGCTGGATTGAACTCAGGTCCCCCTAACTCCAGGGCTAATGCTCTCTATTCACTGCACCACCTAGCCACTCCCTCATTTCCTTGCTCTGTGAAAAAAAAAAATCCTCCATATTCAGGCACACATGTCATGGAATTGAAATTCTGAGAATTCTAATCAGACATCATGGAAAACATAATAAAATAAGAAATATATTTCAATGTGCTCCTATTACACAAAAGTAATAGATCTAGATCAGGGGTATGGAACCTGCTCTAGAAAAATATATCATAAAATACTGGACCTGGACTAAAGTTGACCTGAAGTTGGATCTTACCTCCCACACTTACTAGCTTTATGACAATGGGAAAGTCATTTAACTTTCCTGTACCTCAATATGCTCATCTGTCAGATGGGACCAATGAGACCTGCATCATACATCTCACAAGGTTGTTATGTGGCTCAAATGAGATTCTCTGTGTTAAGTGCTT
>NW_027185712.1:31221330-31333293 GCF_028583685.1 Petaurus breviceps papuanus
AGTGCTTTGCAAAACTTTAAGTGCTGTATATAGTTAGTTATTGTTACTACTGCTGCTATTCTGATGATGATAAAGATATCCTGTAGGTACCTGGAGATTTGGGTCTGGAACACAAAATAAAGACTGATCCTGGAGATACAGATTTAGGGGTGATATGGATATGGATAATAGCTGAAGCTGTGGGAGGGAGCAGTCACAAACGATGGAACTGAAGCTGTAATTCGAGTCCTTTGACCACCTATAAGGAGAAAAAGTAGGCTATTGGGAAACATGCACTTTTATATGTGGTTTGCATATCATATTATAAATTATATTATCACATGCACATTATATATGTGTGTATTGGCAAACACACACACACTCACTGTAGAAATGCCATTAGAATATGTTAGCCAAGGACTTCTATTCTTGTAGCCACAGTGCTTAAATACAGTACCTAGAATATTGTAGAAACTTAATAAATGCTTATTGACATCAACATCTCTCTGGAGATGTTATTTGAAATATCCTTAGTAGATTCTGGAGAATCAAGTGTTTTCTACACTACCAAGGTGAAATACATTTTAAAAACATATACCAAATCTGATACAAATTCTTTTTTGAAAAAATTTTATATAGACATATAAAATAGTCATATAAAAAAGTTCTAAATCATTATTGATTAAAGAAATACAAATTAAAATAACCTTGAAATATGATTTTACACTTATCAGATTGACTAAATGATTGAAGGAAAAAGTGACAAATGTTAAAGATAATATGGAAAAATTGCAACATTAATGGAATTGAACTGTTCCAAACATTCTGGAGAGCCATCCAGAATTATGCCCAAATAGTTACTAAACTCCCTATACCCCATGACCCAGCAATACCACTAGTAGGTCTGTTTCCCAAGATGATTAGGGAAAAAAAGGAAAAGAACCTATATGTTCTAAAAGATTTGTAGCAGCTTTTTTTGTGATGACAAACAACTGGAAATTGCACTGCCCATCAATTGGGGGATTGAATGACTGAAAAAGTTGTGGTATATGATTGTGATGGAATACTACTGTGCTATAATGGATAGACTTGCTACCTTTATAGAGATTGTTTTATGGTGAGTTGATTACTGCTTTTCCTTCAATTGGAATCACTGGTAGAGCTACGTGGATGGATCTTTATTATAGTGGATAGTCCAGCTGTGACTGCCTTTGTGGGGAAAATAAAAAGTGGCATCTTGGCAAACTTTTACAGTACAACAAGCCATATACTTTGGTTCCCAAGTAGAGTAACCACAAGAACAACAAAAGACGAATGTTTTCTTTCTTAAGTTAACCATGTTCTGGTATGTGAATGGCATTTCTCTTTCAATAATTTAAAAATTCAATTTGAAATATAATCTCCTTGGGGAAGAAACTGTGTCTTTCTTTATTCTCTGCAGGGCTGAATACATTCATGAAATTCAATAATAATAAACAATGTAATAATTCTCTCTGCCCACGGAAAAATTATTTTTATATGTTTTTGTTGATGGGGACCCGGGCCAAGATGAGTCCTTTTAAAATTCAATGTTGATTTTTTTTAGTTACTATTTATACAATGTTAGTTATTTGAAATATCCTTAGTAGTTGTTTTTATTAATCACTACTTTGTTCTAGGAGCGTCTTCTGCTCTCTTTATTGCCTGCTCACATCGCCATGGAAATGAAAGCAGAAATCATTCAGAGGTTGCAGGGACCCAAAGCAGGCCAGCTGGAAAACACAAACAACTTTCACAATCTCTATGTCAAGAGGCACACCAATGTGAGGTATTGTGCTTTGTTCATGTTTGTTAGCAGGATTTGTTGAGCCATCTGGTCAAAGAATGAATTGATTTCCCTATGCCTGTGCATTTGAAGTCCAGATCTTAATGTTATATCATTAATTCTTATCTGTTATCCCTATGATCCTATCCCTTGTTTTAATGTGTATTGACAAAGTGACTGTCACCTTCATATCTGCTCTCAGGGTTTTTGCAGTCATAGAAAACACTGAGTAATTTGAGAGTCTCTGTACTTTCTTGGGATATTTTCCTTTCCCAATCATAATTCTGCTTTTTCTTAAATGAATATTATTGAAAATTATTTAGGTCCAATTTTTGAAAAGCACATTAATGGAAACAAGTTAGTGTGGCAAATGAAGTGTTGGATCTGGAGCCAGAAAGACCTAAGTTCAAATCCTTGTTCACTCACTTAATTGTTATATTAGTAATAAGTGCTACTATTACTAAAATTATTTTTAGTACTATTTAATAATAAATTATCATTAATAGTAATAAATATTACTAGTAACTAATATGCTAGTGACTTAGGTAACTCATTTAACTTAACCCTGCCTTAATTTCCTCATCTATAAAATGAATGGGTGGGATTCATTGGTCTCTAAGGTTCCTTAAGGTTCTAAATCTATGGTCCTATGCATTGCTAGCTGAGAGACTCTGAAAAATGGTAACTCCCCAAAAATCCAAAAGCAAAAATGAGTGTGCTTTAAGGAACTAGTAAAAGTATGATACTTTAACCATTGACTAAAAGCATATGAAAGAACTACTTAGCATTAGCATAAACATCAACAATGTGAGTTATCATAAATGCTGTGCTTAAGTGCTCTGAAACAGGGTAATTAATATATATGTTGCAAATTCAAAGCAACTTTTTAAGATGCCAAACAGACATTTAGTGTAATTCAAAGATCATTTATTAACACTAGCTATGTGCCAAGAGAATCCCTATCCTTAAGTAGTGTATGGTTTACTGTAGAGAAATATGTACACAGAGAAGCACTTACAACTATATCAAAAATGACTGAAGACTGGGGGTTATGGAGAGGGTCAATCAGGAAAGGCCTCATTTTAGGGTCCCTTGAACTGAATCTTGAAGGATGCTAGGGATTCTAGTAGATAGAGATAGAAATAAAAACAGAGCATTCCAGGCATGGGGGATAGTCTGTGGAAAGGCCTGTGGACAAGAGAAAATGCTATATATGGGGAATGTTAAGAAGGCTGGTTTTACTGGGTAGTAGAATATATGAGAATTATTATGAAATGAGTCTACACAAAAAAAATTGGAACCAAATTGTTAAGGGTTTTAAATGTCAATCTGATGATGTTTTTTATCCTAGAAGCAACAAGGAACCATTTAAACCTCTTGAGCATAAGAATGTGTTCAAATCTGTGTTTTAAGAATATCAGTTTGGGGCAGCTAGGTGGCGCATTGAGTAGAGCACCAGCCCTGGAATCAGGAGAGCCTGAGTTCAAATAAGACCTCTGGCACTTAACACTTATTAGCCATGTGACCTTGGGCAAGTCACTTAACCCCAATTGCCCTGCCTTCCCCCCTCCAAAAAGAAAAAAAAAGAAAGAAAGGAAAAAAAAGAATATCAGTTTGGTTAATAGGTGGAGAAAGGACTGGAAAAAGGCAAGACCAGATTGAGAGAGAGAGAGAGAGAGAGCAATCCATCAGATAACAAACAATTACTGAGAGCCTATTATGTGCTAAGCTCTGGGTATCTATAAATAGATAAAAATGAAACAGACCTTCTGTACCACTGGATGCTAATTAGGAGACCACTTAGTTCCTTATTACAGTAGCACAGGTAAAGGTGATGAGAGTCTAAATTAGTGAGAGTTTCTATAGTACAGAGAAAGGAAAAATTTTAAGAAATGGATATTCTTTCATATCCTTTTTACACACAAATCCACTAAATGTTGAAAAAGAGAATATTTTATTTGGCCTTTTAAATAATTTTGCAACAAATTAGATAAGTTGCTGATCCTTAGTAATCCTTTTCTGGGCCGTGGACTTCTTTGGCAATCTGGTGAAGTCCATAGACCCCTTCTGACAATAATGTTTGAAAATGCATAAAAGCAAAATGCATAGAAAAAAACAAAAGAAACCAGTTGCAGCTATCTCTTCCACACTGTGCATGGGGATGAAGGGGTTAGGGATGGGTTACCCCTGATACCTGGTAAATCTGTGTAAAATTTTTTGGCTCTCCTTTTGTACCAGAGAAGAAGTCTGATTCTTTTTCTTTTTCTTTCATGGGGTATTTACAGTAGCTTATTGTAAAATTTGGGTTAAGTATTTGATCACAGGCTCTGTGTCATCTGTTGGCCTTCACATGTTGTCTGTGGCTTCTGCAAAACTCCCCCCAAATTTCCATTTAATGTCTTATGTTGACCCACGACATATCAAAACCACAGTGGGGAAATTTGCAATGTGGAAGGTGTAATTGTATATTGAGATGTAGTTATAAAATATTTTTAAGTGAATTCATGGACCCCAGGTAAAAAAATTGTTTTATACAAATGGAGCCCTTCTCCCTGGATGATAGGATGTGCTCCTCTAGCCTAACTAATGTCCATATCACCTCTCCATCTGGCTTCTGGGAGGGAATATTCTCCAGGGGAGTTCTAGGCTTTATCATGGGGCAGTTTCCATGAGCATCAGGCACATCTATATTCTGTTTAATTATTGTCAAATAGAATAATTAAAGATTCCACAGAACACTGGAAGAAGGTGGCTTTGTAAAGGATGAACTAAATGCCCTCTTACAGAAATGAAAGGCAAGCAAAATGGTCTTTAAAAACAAAAAATAAATGTATCTCACTATAGGAAACATTTCTTTATGTTATAATTAAAGTTAAGCTGGCAGAAATTTCTTAGCACAAAGAAAACCTGATTAAATAAGTTTCTGGAAAAATAAGAAATGAAAGGATTACAAACGTCAGCCTAACTAGGTATTGCCGGCTCTGAAGGCCCAGGATTTTACTAAAGGGCAGCATTCACAGTGCCTGATAAGGAAGAGTATTCAGCCCAAAGCTATTCTTCTGCCTCAAATGTAGACCAAAGTTCAGCCATCATTCTCTAATCCCTATAAAGGTTTGTAAGTGACTGATAATCCACACTTGTAAAGATAAGCATAGATTTAAATGAATGGAGTCCCAGGAAAGCAAAGGTTGAGTCCCATAGCAAATATCTTTGAGTAAACATTAGCCCTGATATTCCAGGGTTAAACAGAGCTTTGAATGACTAAAAACAAACACAGAGAGCTGTTAAACAGCACTGGGAAATCAATGGCAGGCAGGCTAAAATTTGGTGAAAATGATAACATGGATCGTGTATTTTAAAATGACTTGAAAAATATATGAAATTTAAACAAATACACAGAGATATACACACACAAACCAACCAAAGAGGGCAAATGGAAAGTGAATTTGTGTTCTCAAAATGGACTATACAAAATATGTTACTGTTCATACTGTAGAATAAATAATGTTTACCTGTTGGCTTAGGCAAAGGAGGGAATTTTACATTGTTAGTGAATCTAGGCCTATCTATACAAAGTATGCTGATAAGTGAGGCAGAAGCTGAATTGTTGCTGTTGTTTTTTCCCTGGAATGTATTTTATTTTTCTATGTCAGCAATCCCTGGTTCACCTGACATAAGCAACCCCCTTTTATGAAGCAATATGATGGAGGAGAGATTAGTAGATTGGAGTTGAAAGAACTTGGGTCCATAATACTCCTCAGATATGTAATAGCTCTGTGACCTTGGGCAAATCACTTTAATTTTCTTTAAGATTTGGTTTTCTAATCTATAAAATAGGGATTAAAAAATAGCACTTCATAGGGTGGTTATATGAATAGATTGAGTTTTTAAAGCAGTATATACATATAAGCTATTTATTTTGCAGTAGTTATCTTGAACCATTAATGGCAAGTAACATAAAAAAGCCCTTTATGTTATAGTTGGGGGTGAGCAGGCAGGAGCAGTGTTTCCAGCTGACTAATCCAATGACAACACATTAGAGAATTCAGTAAACTAATTGTTTGACAATTCACTTGAATAGGAAAAATCAGTGTTGATACATAGAATAAAAGTGAGAAGACAGACATATGCAAACATAATTATATTGATGTTGGTCTAAAAAAATTAAGTTCTGTTTAGTTACTCAAGTAAGTGACGCTAAGTACATTTTTTGACCTGAGTCTCTCAGATTTGATATAAAATGTTCCCCTAATGTAGCAGGCTGTTGTCAGCCCTCCCTTTCACTTTCTCAAGTGTAGAACCAGAATTCAAATAGTTTTCTTAGGCTAAAGCAATTAGGTAAAGATGGAGGACCTTGAATTCATTGTTGTGTTGTTAGTCCTTCATTCTCAAAGGGGACTGATGACGTCACTAGAACGATGTCTTTACTTGTGTATGAATTGAATTGAAGTGAGGCTGAGCTGTGCAAAATCATCAGCCTCAAACTCTCCTCCAGAGTCATCAGAATCCAGTGGCAAAACAACTGGTGTTGGCACACCCTTGAATTCATACCACATCACAATTACTTGAAGGAATTTGGGCTAATTAACCTGGAGAAGAAAAAAATAGGGATGAATGTGAGAGTTCTTGTCATATATTTAAAAGTCTATCGTGCCAAAAAAAAATGTGACTCGTCCTTTTGCTCTCTGAGGACATAACTAGGAGGGATGGGTATATTAGAGAAATATAAGATAAAATACTAAGTAAGGCTTGAGCAGGAAGGTAAGAGGGGTGTATTCAATGGAAAAACACATCTTAACAGTTTAGAACTATCCAGAAGTGGAATGAGCTGCCATGGTAGGTGGAGGGTTCCTCTTCACTTGTCCTTAAGATAAGGTTGGATGGTTGCTTGGGAATATAGTAAAGGAAATTCCTTTATGGGTACAGGATAGATGGTCTCCAATTTTATGATTCTCTGAGTCACCATTATTATTATAGATTTCATTGAATTGTACTTTATTCTTATAGAATGCTTCACAAACATTAATATCTTTTATTCTCACAACAACCTTCTGAGGCAGGTAGTGCAAATATTATTCCTGTTTACAGATAAAGCAACTGAGCCTGAGAGATTAAGTGAAAGGTCACTTAATAAATAAGAGGTAACTATGGCACTCAGTCACAAATCCAGGGATCCTTCCACTATTCCATGTGGTCTGGGAAGGTCTTCCTAAGCATATATTTTACTATGTCTTTTGCATAACTTATTTTTACTGGCCTCCAATAATGAGACTACAAATGTTAATGGAATCATGACCAACAATAAAGCACAAAGTTCAAACTAGGAAATTAAGCATAAAAAGTAGATGGTTGTTTTCCATCTTTGAACCCAATCTCAATGATCTCTGTGTAGGTTTTTGCAAAGGAAAGTATTCAAAATAAGGAATAATCCAAGAACCTGCTCAGGGAAACTATATTCTTCATGTGAAATTAGTAAGCTGGTGACCATTTAAGGGGAAACATTTTTTTCTTAGTAAATATGTTTTCAATCACTTATTCCTTTATTTTGATAGCATATTATATGCTGACATTGTTGGATTCACCCGTCTGGCTAGTGACTGCTCTCCAGGAGAATTGGTGCACATGCTGAATGAACTCTTTGGAAAGTTTGATCAAATTGCCAAGGTGAGTCACTGATGGGAAGAAGCACCCTCTGCTTCATTGAATTGCTCCTGATCCTTCTTTTTAAAAGTTCACCTTTTCAGAAAAAAAATGCTGTCTGTGAAACCATTTGTAAGTAAACCAACTACCTCACTATGACAGTCTTTCTTCTAGAGATCCATAGCATACCTCTGCAGTGATGAATACCACTTTCTTAGCTAGCACAGCATGAAATTACATTTCAGCATAAATCAATGGTTGCCAGTGCCCTGCAGCAGAATTTTGCGTTGCTTTTCATGAGTTGATTCAACCTCACAGAATGATACAAAAAATGAAATCAAGTGTAAACAATGGGTGGGGACAGGGAAATAGGAGAGAAAATGGGGAAGGAGAAAGACAACATTTCAAACAGGTGTACACTTTTGAGAAACTAGAAATTAGTTAACTACTTCTTGTTTATACTTCAATAGACCAACAGTCTGATTTCTTCAACCTATCCAGAACCTAGTGAATAATAATAGGTCATAGCACATTACTAGAAGCTTAAATTGAAGTGATACTTTATACCAAAAAAGGGCATATTTTCTCATTTTTATTTTTATTTTAATTAATTTAATTTAAATAAATAATTTTAAAATGATAAAATAAATTTAAATATATAATTTAAATAAAATTTATTTAACTTTAAATCACTTTAATTCAATTTACTGCATTACAAGTAGCTATACAGTGCAGTGAAGTGAATAGAGTGCTAAATACAGTCAGGAAGACTTGAGTTCAAATGCAGCTGTAGACACTTGGTAGCTATATGCCCTTAGCAAGTCACTTAACTTCTGTCTGTTCCAGTATAGTACAGTATTACCTTTGTTTTTTTCTGGACTTTAGTTTTGTAGCACCTACTCTAGAACCTATCTCCTGAACATGACATTCACAGGTTACAGGTTGAGATCCCCCAGGAGATGTTGTGAGAACAAAATGAGGTAATATTTGTGAAGTGCTTTAAAATGCTGAATAAATGCTAGATATTATCATATAGGTTTCTCAAAAGTAAAAACTAATTTGGCTAACTGTGTTTTACTACCTATGTAGGATTTGTTTCAGAATTTTCTATATGCATTTATAAGTCAAGAAGCTAGGAACATAGAACCCTTACCCAAAGCCTCCTCGGTTTGACAATTTTTTTTAACACTTTCATATACATAACTCATCAAGAATTTATCTTTGTAAAACTATTGTTACACTCAAACCCACTCATATTCCTTTTTTTTTTTGTCTCATTTGACTCCTTTGCTACTTGGAACAATTGGCTAAATGGAATGATAAACCAAGTATCTTCTGTGACATAGGACTTACCTTTAAGCATTTGTGGTTTCACTTATGTTATTCTCTCCTTCAGTGTAGACAAACTAGTAGCTGTGAGATGACATCTCAAAGTCATTTTAATTTGTCTTTCTCTAATCAATAATGATTTAGAGCATTTTTTCATATGACTGTTACATATAGCTTTGATTTCTTCATCAAAAAACTGCTTTTTCATATCCTTTGACCATTTATCAATTAGGAAATGATTTGTTTTCCTATAAATTTGACAAATTCGACTTAAGGAGGGAATAACATACATACTCAAATAGGTATCTTATCCTACAGGAAAGTAGAGGGGAAGGGGATAAGAGGGAGAATGATAGAAGGGAGGGCAGATTTGGGGAGAGGGTAATTAGAAGCAAACACTTTTGAAAAGGGACAGGATCAAAGAAGAAAATAGAATAAGTGGGGGACAGGATAGGATGGAGGGAAATATAGTTAGTCTTTCATAATATAACTACTATAGAAAGATTTTGCATAACTACACATGTACAACCTATATTGAATTGATTTTCTTCCCAGTGGGGGTGGGTGAGGTAGGGGAAAGACAGGGAGAAATTTTGTAACTCAAAATCTTGTGGAATGAATGTTGAAAACTAAAAATTAATAAATAAATTGGAAAAAATAAATAAATTTGACAAAACTCTCAATATACTTGAGACATGAAACATTTATCCAAGGAACTGTCCATAAATTTTCCCCAATTTTCTGCTTTTCTGTTAATCTTGCCTATATTGGTTTCATTTTTACAAATGTAATCAAAATTTTTCATTTTATTCATGTAAAATGTTAATAGAAAAGAATTTGTGAATAATCACAAATTCTTCTTCTAGTCATAAGCTTGAGAGATAACATGCTCCATGTTCTTCTAATTTAATTATGCTGTCTCATTATATGTCTGTCATGTATTCATTTTGACCTTATCTTGATAAATGGTGTAAGATATTGGTCTGCAACTAGTTGCTGCCAGACTACTTTCTATTTTTCCCAACAAATAGTGAACTCTTATCCCAAAAGCTTGAATCTTTACATTTGTCAAACACAAGGTTACTATAATCATTTATTACTGTATATCGTATTTCTACTCTTTCACTGATCTACTTTTCTATTTCTTAGCCAATACCAGATAGTTTTGATAATTACCACCTTATGACACATTTCTTTACATTTTTGTCAATATTTCCTTTGATGTTGTTGTTTTGTACTTCCAAATTAATTATTATTATTTTTTCTAGAGATTCATTGTTAATAATGAAATTAAAATGGGAAGTATCTCAGGCAAACAAGAGCTTAGTACACTGAGTTTAATGCAAACTTAAAACTATGGAAAATTAATTCATTTGCTTTATTTTTATGAATTTCATATTCTCTTGAGATTCAGAATCTGTGTTTATAAAGTAGCAGAGGGAGGCCTTTTTATGATACAATTGTTTGCTTTCTTACACTGGATCAATATAATGTTATCAGGCATTGTTAAACACAGAATTTGTCATCTGAAATAGACATCAAAATAAGTACTGGCTTCTATTTTTTATTTTCTGAAAGAAGAAAGGGGGCATAATGGGCAGACTAACTCAGATTTAAAATTAGATTTAAGATAAATAGGCTTTTTCTTTCTCCTTTTATGAATATGTGTATAAACTTTTATGAGGAACTCTAAGTTTATTTTCTATAGCCATTTTATCTGCATTTTGCTTATATTATGGCAATGGATATACAATAGTAGAAACTCCTTAATGGAAAGTTAGAAGTGAGAGGAGGGAGGGTTGCATTGAAAACAATAGAAAGGGTGAGGCCAGAGTCTATTGACAAAATAGAATTTAATTCTTTTTTTTTTAATTTATATGCCAGCTTCTGAGTAAGTATAGACCAGTCTAGATCATTCTGCCCACTCTCCTGCTGTCCCTTTCTCTCCTTACCTTCTTCTCCTTTCCCAAAATGGGTCAATGAGTGAGAAATGGCAGTGGAAAATAATTCTGACTTGATTTTTTTTCTTTCATCTAAAGCATAGATGTCCATGTATTATTATCAGTAAGAATAAAAGCCTTTATATCACATGAATCTAAATATAATACCAGTATGCAAGGACTTTATGCTACTTCTATCATTTTTTTTCTTTCAGGAAAATGAATGCATGAGAATAAAAATTTTAGGAGACTGCTACTACTGTGTGTCTGGCCTCCCTATATCTCTTCCAAACCATGCCAAGAATTGTGTGAAAATGGGACTAGACATGTGTGAAGCCATAAAGTAGGTGCAAAGAAATGTTTACTCTTAAAATTAAAGTGACCTAACATTTTCATACTTGGATATAGTTTTTTACAATAGTTATAGGTACCTTTTTTTTAAAGTTCAGCATTATTTGTGATAACAAGACTAGGAAGAAAGTGTGTGTTCAACAGCTAGAAATTGACCAAATAAATTAAGGTCTGTTAACATAATGGAATAGTACTATGCCATGAAAAATGATGAGTAAGAACAATTCAGAAAAACATGGAAAAAACTTCAAGAAGTGGTACAGAATGAAGAAAGTTGACCTAAAATAATAATAAATGTGATGACCTCAGCAATGTTAATAAAACCAGCTTGGAAAGACAACATTCAATGTTTGTACCATACTGCTCAAGCTCTCCTTTCTATGAACCATTCATACCTCTTTTTTTCCCTTAGGGGATGTACTTTGTAGAATGGATTTTTTTCAGTGAGTGTTGGGAAGCATCTTGTTTCAAAATAAAATATCCATCTTTTTAAGAGTCATGGTACTGTAGAACATTAAAGCTGGAACCTTAGGTTACTTTTAGTTCAAACCATTCGTATCACATATGAGGAAAAATTTATCAGTATATTTCTACCTTAAAAAATTGTTAAAACTTTTAGAAGTAAAAAAAAAAAAACATAACCGTAAGAAGAATTAGAGCTAAAAGGAAGCTTAAAGATTGTTTCTAGCCTAAATCCCTCATTTGGTGATTAAGAAAATTGAGGCCTACTCTGGAATAGCTGGGTATCACAATAGCCAGGCCTGGTCTCAAACTGAAGTCAGTAAGATATGAGTTTAAATCCGGCCCCAGACACTTACTAGCTGTGTGAGCTTGGACAAGTCACAAGCTCTGCTTGCCTAAATTTCCTCAACTGTAAAAAGAGGATGATACTATCACAGACTTCAGTGGGATGTTGTGAGGAATAAATGAGAAAATGTGTATGAGTCACTTAGCACAGTGCCTGGCATATAGTAGGCACTAAATAAGTGCTAGCTCTCACTATTATTATTGTTGTTGTTGCTATTATTATTTGATTCACTGGTGGAGGGAGGGGCGCAAAAATTTAGTTTGTTAATTATATGACACAGGAATAGCAACTTACCATTTTTCATATTGCTATTTTAAAGCACATAATGTATTCTTTCTTCCTCAACTATTTTCACTCTAAAATGGAAGAAATAATTATGTTGTGCATCCTAGTCCTCTACATTCTTCTGTCAATGATTTTAAAATGATTATATTATCATATTAATATACAATATTATACATTTTATAATCAGTATGTAATATTATTATTATATACTATAATAAATCTTATTTTTAAAAATTCAAGTAAGCCACATGTGAAGATGTCAGCATATACATGTCAGCATATGCATATGATAGAATCATATATTAAGAGACAGCTAGTAGGGAATAACATAAAGTGAGGTGAAGAGTGATTGAAAGATATTTACAAATAAGGTTTTTCTATCCTTTCAGCTTTCATAATGAGACAGTATTGGTATGGGGTAGAAGGAAGAAGATGGTTTCAGTCTCACATCTAACTTCTCTCATCAATCTTCATAGTGTTACAGGAGCCTTGCTTTCTAACTTGGTGCTAGTTCTCATACCTTGTTTTCAGGAAAATTCAGTTCATGAGCACCATAGGAAATATAGGAGGAAACGGAAAAGAGGTAAAGTGGGAAAAGAAAGAGCTGATCAGAGGAAGAAGAGGGAATATGAACTCACTCTCATCACTAGCAAGCATCTGAAAACACTTGGCTTCTTCATGAAATTTAACTTTCATTTCCTTGAAGTCAAAATGTCTGCTTTGTGTCAAATTAAAAAAAAAACTTTCTTGAGCAGGGTGTCCTGCTTTCTGGGTTGAATTTGAGGAGTATTCTTCAGTCCTGAAAGGAAATTTGATGTGATTATTAGAAAGGTAAAGCAAAGTGGAGTCAGGAGAAAGCCTTTATAACTGAAGGATTTCTTCCCCCCTTCAATGTCTTTTCAAAATCAGGTGGAAGAAAATCTTCAAAGGACAAAATATGTAGTTAAATATTGGTTTTTTTCGTATCCACTCCACAGATTCTCTGAGGGTAATTATGTTACAGTTATTTCTACATATTCAAACTACCAGGAAAATTAAACTAGAATCCTTTTATTATATTATGCATTTCAGAAACATATTTCATATGACCTTGATCAGAAATCTTGATAAAGCAAATACATGAGAAAAAAGTAGAAAACATAACCAGGTTTGTTTTTCATTGGCTCTTTAAGTCCAGTTGAAGGGAACTGTTTCTCTGTGTGCCTATTAGGGTACTTCAGGGTATTCTCTTAACTCTGCTATCTGCCACACTGAAAATTGATTGGGTGACATTCTTTGTGATGTGGTATTTTGTACCTTTACAGATTACCATCAGCAGGCTTGGAAATATTAAGATTCTCTTACTGGTACAAAAGTAAAGAAATACATCAGAAATAAAAATTAGAGAATGTGCCTGATTTATATAGTTAAATATTTATGGATTAAAAATATGTACATTTATGTTTTATGCTGTCAAATTTCCAAAAGGATTGTACATAGCTAGTTCATTGGTATTTCTCAAAACAAGAAACATATCTTATATTGGTATTGCAAATTTAAAAAAATTATATAAATTTTTGATGCAGCTATTAGGTTATATCTACAAGAAATCAAAGCAATTGTTCCATTTAATCATTATAGTCAAGATCAGTCCACATGAAGGAATTAGGTATTTGAACAGCTGCTTTAAGAAGCTTGTTGTTTAACTAAATAGACTAGTACATTCAGCCAAAATATTCAGTCTATTAGTCTTGCACAGGCTTAATGTCTTCCCTTGGCTAGGAACCTAACTTGACTTTTTCTGGCAATATCTGTGTAACTGACAGTTAAAATTGTACTTTCTCATGAATATTAAAAATAAAGTGCAAGATATATTCCTATGATAAATTTTTTAGGATTATTGCTTTAAATGCCCACACTTTGAAAAAGGAAGCCCAGCAATTTTTTCACAAATTACTCACCAAATTTGCCTCACTCCCCTAACTGGTTGAACAAACCTTGATAGTTTTTATGTTTTAAAAAAAGTTATTCTCTTGGGGGCAAATGCTTTCTGTATGTTCTTGTGAATTATCTTTGTTTCATACTAAGTGAACCTGTTTTCTCTGGGTCAACAACAGGAATGGTGACTTTGAGCTTAGTTTAATACAATTTTTAGAAGTTTTTGGTTTCCCCTACAATGACATAGTGTCACTACCTCCACTTTATGCTAAGGAAATAAGCAGCTCTGATTTTCTTCATGTTTTCTCCTGAAGTACAATTCTTTCATTGTCTCTATATTGAAGATAACAACATGAATACAGTGTGACCATATCTTTTTATGTATTATCTTCATGGATATTTTATATTTATATTGAATTATAGCAACTAATCGTAAATCCAATGCTATATTGGATTTTTCTACTTTTTCCTTTCTTCTATGCTTTTGATTTAGATTAACTATTAATCAAAAAGTCATGCCATAGTCATTTTTAAAAACCTGTTATTTGAAACAATGATCTTTAAGATGAGTAATGTGGTATATTGACTGCTAGAATGATTGAGGGCTGGGCTTAGAGTTAGGAAGACTGAAGTTTAAATTCCACATCAAACACTTGCTGTGTTACCCTGGACAAGTCACTTAACTTTTCAAGCTCCTTTTCTTATCTGTAAAATGGGGGGTGGGGGAAGTAATAATATCAACTCCCTCAAAAGATTGTTATGAGAGTCAAAGGAGAAAATATGTAGAGTTCCTTTATAAACCTTAAAGCACTATATAATGCTAGTCATCATCATCATTATTATCATTATTATTATCATGTAAAATACTGAAGCTTTTTAAGGAGAGTTTTCTTCGATGTTGACAAAGTGATATCTATTAGCTAGCTGTGTGATATTATCTTGCATACCTTAGCTTTTATGTTTTTCTAAAAAGACTTGGGGAAGGAATATTGTGTTCTACTATTAAGTTTCCCATACTGATAAAATCACAGTTTTGTGTTTTGGCATTTTTTCATATTAGCATGTTGTGTTTATACAGAACTAGGTATTAAGGATATGAAAAGGTAATTCCTTTTGAGGGAATTAAAATATGCTTGAGAAGATAGGACATACATAACAAAAATACAAGTAATAATTTTATAAATTTGCATGTTCTGTATGCCAAATGAATAGTACGAACAGTAAGTCCTACAGGAGTTTAAGAAAGGAAGAAAGTAGTAGGGTATGTGTGTGTGTGTATGTGTGTGGTATATATGCACATACACAAATATACAACTGTATACATGGTGTGTGTGTATGTGACCTGGTGCTGATGGGAATGAGTAAACTAAATACAGGATATAAAAAGTAGATGTTATGGAAGACTTCCATCAAAGACGGAAACCTAAATGGGAGGCAGACTCCCTAACAACTACTTCAGGAGAAAAAAAAACTGGTTTGTACTACATCAAAAAATCCAATAATAAACTATGTCAGAACTGCACAAAAAATCATCCAGAAAGCCTATGGGTACTAAAAACAATTCCCTCAAACAAAGTAAGAACCACGTGCCATGAGTAGCCTGAATGTCTCTATGGCTGGAGACAGCAAGAACAGAAGAATCCTCTGAAAAAGTCCCATGGTGGGGACCTTGGAAACCTCAGAGACAACTCCTAGAAACCTAACACTCTGTCCTGAAATGAGAGAATGTCCCTAAAGAGTCAGCACTGAATCTCAGCTATTCAATGTGGCTTAACCAGATGTTAATACTCACACTAAAATTTTAACAATTGGTCTAAAAAGCTGATTTGAGCTGAATACAACATACTCCTGCACTTAACCCCAAGAGGTAGAGGTCAGCAAAGAACCCATGGAATGCAGAGCTAGATGAAGCTGGTTTGACCAATGCATCTAAAAATTCAGCAGAGGTTCAAGTCTGACCTTGGAAGAAAGCCCTAGTTAAGGAACTAAATCTGGAAAGATGAATAGACCAAAGAAAATGTTAACCATTATTGAATTACTATAAATAAAGAAATAAGCATTTATTAAATGCCTACTATATGTCAGGTACTATCCTAAGCATTTTCTAACATCTCATTTGTTCTAAACTAATCAAATCTAACTTCATAACAGCTGTAGGCAGAGACTCAAAGGAAAAAAAATACATTATCATCTACTACATGAATACATAGAAGTGAAATAAGAGATAAAAACTGAAATAAAAACTCTAGAAGAAATCATTTTAAGGACAATAAGTTACTTGGAAGAAAAAGTGGTAACTTGTCCAAAAAATGAACTCCCTGAAAAGTAGGGTAGACCAAACAGAAATTAAAGACTTCCTGAGACAGTGATATATATTAGAACAAAAGCAAAATATCAGAAAAATAAAATAAAATTTAGGGTATTTTAATGAAAAACAAGTAACCTGGACAACAGGTTAAACAGAGATAATTTAAGAATAATTACACTCTCTGAAAACTATGATTTTTTAAACCCTGAATGTTATTTCAAAAAAATCCCAAAGTTAAACTGCTTAGACATATCAGAACCATAGGACTAAGTAAAAATAGAAAGAATACACAGATCACTTTCTGAAAAGAATATCTATACTGCCCCCCAAAAAAAATCTTAGAGATGACAGAAACAAAAATCAGAGTTCCCATGTTAAACCAAAAATACTATAAGCATCCAGAAAGATGTTTAAATGCCAAGTGATTAGAGTCAGGATCATATAAGACCTGGCAGCTGGTACTGAACTTATTCTGTAAAGCTAGTATAATCCTACAGGGCAGGGGGGAGGTATTAACCTCTAATTCAGTGGTTCTCAGAATTTTCATCTCAGCTTCCCTTTAAATTCTTAAAAATCAGAGGACACCAAATAATTTTTGTTTCTGTGGGTTATAGCTATCACTATTTACTATATTTTAAATTAAAACCTGAATTTTAAAAAATACTTAATTCATTTAAAAATAACCATAAACTCATTATATGTTAATATAAATAACATTTTTATAAAAATAGCATTGTTCAAAACAAAAAAACATAATGAGAATGGCATTGTTTTGAATATTTTGCAAACCTCTTTAATGTCTAATTTAATATAGGGTTCTCATATCTGCCTCAGTATTCAGTCTTTAAAATATCTTCTTTTGACTGAAGTATAAGAAGAAAATTTGGACTCACACAGATATGTAATTGGACAAGGAAAGATTTATTTGATTAGACAAATACTGTCTGAGTATTTATATGGAAATAGTTTTTACCTTGGGGACCCCAAGTGTCCTTGGACAAACCTCTGAGAATTGTTACTTTAATGGAATAGAGGAATTTAGAAGCTACTCAGATGAATATGCCAGAACTAAATAGGAACTTTGAAGTAAAAAAAGAGATGAGTCCAAAGAAACCTAGAAATAAATGACAAAAGAGATGATTTCTGGGTACTGTGAATTGACCCAGAGTTAAGTGAGCAAAACCATGAAAACTATTTATATAAGAATGTTGTAAGGAAAAACAACTTTTGAGAGAATTTTTTTTTAAATTATGATCAAATAAATTACCAATAATGTCTCCAGGGGGATGTATGATGAAGTGTTTGTGGTAGAGGGTAAAGGGGACATGTCAGGGTTAGTAAAAATGATGCCACAATAAAACATAACAATTGGAAAAAAAATTTTAAATGCACAGAAGAGAATGGGGGAGAGTTCTGAAGAAAACACAGACAAGTAGAATGATTTTGAAAGTAGCATTTAGAATGTACTGTATTGAAATAAAAAAGAAGCATGAAATGTAAATATGTAGCTTCATATAAAATCCTCATTTGTATTCTTATTTCAAAAAATAGCTCATTTGGTTACTCAGGTTAATCAAAATATTTGTAATCCTTTCTCCTCCTCATACTTTTTATTTTCCAAAAATGATAACTACCCTGTTCTTGTCCTTCTATCAAGATATTTTGTTTAACTAGTATGGACACTGCTGTATTATGCTGTGCTCTGCCCTTCCTGAAAGTCCCTAGTCTCTGCCTTTCAGTTAACCTCTGTTACAGGGAGTAATACAACATCTCTACTTTGCTGGCTTCTGGCAGTTGTCTTATACAGCATAATAGGGTTGGTGAAAGCATTATTTTTAAACTATATGAAAAAATGTGATAGAATGTCAGCTGATGTGGTTACAATTAGGGCATGGGGAAAGACAAGCTATTTCATCTATTTTATACAGTTTTTTTCTTCTATTTAGGAAAGTAAGAGATGCAACTGGAGTTGATATCAACATGCGTGTGGGAGTACACTCTGGGAATGTCCTCTGTGGGGTAATTGGCTTGCAGAAGTGGCAATATGATGTCTGGTCTCATGATGTTACACTAGCAAATCACATGGAAGCTGGAGGTGTTCCAGGGTATGGCAAATTGACTGTATTAATTGCTTAAATCCTCATTCTTGACCTGGTTCTTATTTGACAAAATCCTCTGCCCCCAACATATATTTATAAGTTATTAAATAGATATTGATTATTATATTTGAAGATCTACTTGGTTAAATTATTTGTCTTTTGTCAGAAAACTGACAGTTAAAAACTTTAATTTTATTCCTAATGTTTTAATATAATTTTCACCAAGATTATTCTTTGATTTGAGCATTGAAAAGAAAAAATGCTTTGTATGTGGCTCATTGCACTTCCTTCATAATCCTTTTGCATACACTTTATCAAAAATCTGCATGCTTGCAATAGAATTGGATGTAACCAAAATTTTCAGTTGGTACAAAAATTCAACTTAAATCTTCTTGTTTCTGTATATGGCAGAGAGCACTTCAGTACTAGTTACTGATGCTGCTGAAATAGACATCACAAGCTGTTAGATATTGGACATACCCAGCCTTTCATTCACATTAAGTTCTTATATGTACATATAGCTTTCCTTTCACCACTAAAATGGGAAAATAATTGTCAAAGTAAAAATTATTTTAACATCACAAACCACCAAGATAATTTTCATATTGTCCTGATCAGGTTTAAAAATATAATTGCAGGCGTGTTCACATTACTTCAGTCACCTTAGAGCACTTGAATGGAGCTTACAAAGTCGAAGAAGGAGACGGAGATATCAGGGACCCATATTTGAAGGAACATTACGTCAAAACCTATTTTGTGATCAATCCCAAGGTCAGTGTTGATATGAATAGTCTGTAGATGATTTTAAAACTATTATTTGTAAGATAAAATTGTCAGAAAGAAGACAACTGAAATGTAAAGATTTTAATAATTTTGTAAAGTTTATATCCCAGTAATAAAGTCCTGGGAATATAGAAGGCTCTCAAGAAATATTTATGGAATTGAGTTCAGTATTTCTTCTTTATGAGCCCACAATTTTATCTTTTTAATTTTTATAAAATTGTGTTTATTTTTCTAACCATTAGGGGGAAAAATTTTTGGAGTCACTACACACAAGCACAATCTACAGGACTAACTTGAAAATGGCACTGAATTTCTGAATATATATGCATTAATGGTGGCTTTGAACCATCTGTTTATCAAGCTTTATTAATTATTCACAACTTATACTAATGGACAGTGATGCTTTAATAGATGGATATCTATCCATCTATCAACACTTTTTAATCATCTATTACATGCAAAAAGCACTGGTATACAAAGACAGATACAACATAGATCTTACTCTAAAGGAACTTAATGGTGAAGAGGAAGATGTAAATTAATAATTGCAATACAAAGGAGAATATGAATAATTTTAAATGGTGAATTTTGTATTCTATAGCCTTTTTAAAAACCAATAGTATTTCAGAAATTTTCATGCCAAATAGGCTAAAATAATTTTTTATTGTTATTTTGGTGTTTGAAAGGATACTTTTCAGTTTCCAGGAAACTTCCTTTACCTGAAACATATAACTTCCTAAAGATTCTAAATTGTGTTTTACTATATCTGTTGAAAGTACAATAAGGTAAACTGATTAGAAGCAGATTAACTTAAGTAGGTTTTTATGGAGAAGATGTGTTTTCAGCTGGGTTTTAAAATATAGTATAAAAGATATATAGCTAAAGATATTAGCAAAGAAGATGAAGGAAAAGACTTATTTATTAAGAAATTCAATCTTAACCTTGCAAAAGTCATTATATATATTGTAATACATAAATGAATCTAATGCTTTGAATGTGCAATGTGCTTGCTATTTTATTTTTTGCAACCAGGGAGAAAGACGAAGTCCTCAGCACCTCTTCAGACCCAGACATACATTAGATGGAGCCAAGATGAGAGCATCTGTCCGCATGACCCGGTATTTGGAGTCCTGGGGAGCAGCCAAGCCCTTTGCACACTTACATCACAGGGACAGCATGACAACAGAAAATGGCAAGATCAGTACCACAGTATGGACTTTTTTATGTCACTTAAAGTAACATGATTATGAGAGGAAGATATATTTTCCCAATATTAAATATTCCACCATTCCTTGACATATTAATTACAATCCATGTTGACACATTTTTACTTTCCTTTTCCACAGAGATCATTGTAGATGGGTAGTTTGTGAATTAGCACCAATTCCTGCATTCTATGAGTTTTGTCCTTCAGTGACTTTAGTTTCAAAATCCAAATGGTCTCAATTTTGTTATTTTTGATAATAATACTGAATCATTTTGTACTGAGCATAGCAAGGAATCTCATGCATCTCAGTAAAAGGAGCAAAAGGCATGAAGCCATTTGTGTTTAGGTCATATCATGGTGCCATATTTTCATTATCAATATCAAACAATCTTCATTACCAGAAGTTTTTCTGTATACGTGGCATAAACATACATGCCCATATAAATGTATATATGCACACATAAATCTCTCTCTATATATATTTTTTTCCATATACTGCAATTTAGGCATATCTTTTATATATTTGTATATGTTAATAAGTCATCTGTGGACTTTCAAAATTAATTTAACAAGACTAATTCAACAAGCATTTAATAACCCACTCTGTTCAAAGGACTATGCCATATGCTAGAAGCAATTTGTAGCTTGTTGAATTTTCTAATCTAATAAAAACAATCTCTCCTTTTTGGCATGACATCTCATATTGTCACAGTGGCTCTTGTAGGCCAGAGTCATATTCCATGTAGAACAGTGGTCCCTTTGCTGCTACATCAGAACAGTGTGCTCCACACACTGTCATTTCTTGGCTTTAATTAATCTGTGGAATGGAATTGGATAATCATTTTCTATTGCATGACTGAGTCTGCTCACTTTGATTGCATAAGAAGTTATAAGGTTTTACTCATGAGACACAGATCTAACAAGATATTATAATTTAACACATTTGGTCCTACTCCTGTTATACTCTGTAGCCTCATCTGTATTCTATCATTTCCATGGGCCTTGTTTATTTTTTTTTCTTGAAGTCTTGTTGAACTGTTTTGTAGTCAACACCCTCGATGTCAAACCTGTTCTTTGGCAAAATTTCACAATGTATTATGTATTTGTGTTTGAAAAATATTTTCATTTTAAACAAAATCCTTTAAATATCTGTCTAGCCACAAACCTAATAAAGTTCCAGTCATATTTAATCTCACCATCACTGTAGAATCAATTGCTTGGGACCATACCTAGAAACACCTGGATGAAAGGGAAAAAAAATGTAAAACCATACTAATGATACAGATGTTTACAATTATGCATGTAAACAATACAAATGGGAAATTCACTGCTTTTTTTCACTTTTAATTAGGGTGTCATGGTGACCGGTATACAGTTTTGAAGGATAAGGGTCTAGTTGTCTGTAAGAATTATTTTTCAGCTACCTACAACTTTCCCTGTGAAAGCAGATGGATATGTGGTGTATATGTTGTCACTGTTGTTTCACAAATTATTTTGTGTCATAATCTGTAACTAATACATATTCTTTTTTTTTTCCCTCCAGGATGTGCCAATGGGTCAGCATCACTTTCAGCACCGCACATTAAGGTACATCTTACAGTTTCAAATAAGTATAAATGTACTGCTCTCATATTTCTGGAAGGTTTAATCTATTGTCATCATTTTTTAAAAAGCTGTTTCCTTAAAGAAATGAACTGTTTGGACTGCTTTCAATTCTGAAAACAAAATAACATAATTTAATATCATTTGAAGAAGAAATAATATTGATAATATCCCATTATAAAAATTCCATGGGATATACAAATTGTTTTGTTGAATAGAACTATGTTGAAATTAATACATGACTAATACATGTATTTCTTCCTTCTAAGATTGTCAGATATTAATTCCAGTTCATCCTGTGTGTATATATACACATATATAAATATATCTACATGTATAATATATAATATATACACTATATAAACACAATGTATATACCTGTGTACTATATATGTGTATTTGTGTATATGTCTGTGTGTAAATGTGTGTGTGTGTGTGTGGAGAGACAGAGAGAGACAGAGACAGAGACAGAGACAGAGAGAGACAGAGAGAAAACAAAGTTCTATATTGTCTCTCCCATTGAATTGTGAGCTTCTTGAGGGCAGGGACTGTTTTTTTTTTCTATGCCCAGTACTTAGCACAGAATGTCAGAAATAGTAGGCACAAAACAAATGCTTGTTGACTTGACTTTTAATCTAAAGAATATTCTGATAAAGCTGAACCCAATCTCATCAAATTTTCTCCCATAGAATGCAAAATCCTTTAAGGCAAGCAATGTTTCATTTTTGTCTTTGTAATGAATAAAAACAATGAACAAAATAAAATAAAACCAAATTTATTAAAGTTTCTGCTTTAGATACATGTATATATACAGAGATTATTATTTAGAGAAAAAGGGTAGTGGTGAAAGGGAGGAAAATCTGTAGATGAGTGAAAAGGACAAAGAGAGATGGAAAAGATAGTATTCTCTAAGACTTGAAATAAATGATAAAAATGTATTCATAAATGTTTTATAAAAGAATAAAACATTTTATCCATTTAATTGATAGTAATGTTGCAAAACTGTAAATACTGGCAAATTTTATATTAATACATCAATCTACACTATAAATTTTTATTCTAAATACATGACAAAGGGGTATATTCATTCAGTAACCAAATACTTGGTCAAGTTACAGAGAATCAGGACATTTATTTTCACAGTTATTACTAGAGTCCTTATAAATACTGTCACTAAATGTATGTAAAAGTTAAGAAATGCTAATAAAAACTGCTTCTTAAAGGCATTCTGCTAGGGGTCTTTAGCTTAATTCAAATGAGCAATTCCAAAGTCCAAGCTTTCCTGCTGTGAATCATTCACATAATAGTTATCAATGAACACTTCAAAATAAATGTAGTTATTAATTTTTAATGTGTTGACTTTTTCAAAGGACTTTATAAAGACATGTTATAATCACAAGGTTGTTTACTCCCAAGTTCAGGCTATTAAATAAGGAATTATTTCTGAATAGGCCTGAAAGAAAAGCTTTCTCAGACAATTTAAAATTTATGTTTCAGGGCGGGAAGGGGGGGGGGAGAGTTGGTTTGGATTTCATTTTTCATCAGCCTAGAAAACTCCCATCGTATATTTAACATAGTTGTTTGGGAAGTTAAGTGGTTTACCCATGATATTAAAGCTAGTAAGCTTCAGAGGTGGTTTTTGAGGCCAACCAAGTCCTCCTAACTCCAAATCTAGTTAGTCCTCTAGCCATCACGTGATATTCCCTCTCAGGTTAAGATTAAAGATATCTAAAATATCTAAAATTGCCTATGTAATCTCTCTGAAAACTGAACCAGTGAATAATGAACAAAATTAGTCATTCAAACTCACCCCTAATTTGTGAGAACTTTCTACTTATGATTCATATAAAAATTAGATTCCTTTTTATCAAATAAAGTTGTTATGTCAAGTCAATCAGGGAAATATAAAAGCTTTTATAGGAGTTCTAATATGTAATCAAAACTCTCAATTTGTACATTTTCTGCAAACCTTTCAAAATATTATCTTTTTGTTGTCATTTAATGCACATCAATTGTTTAATCTGCAATTGGGGTATATGGAGTATATACTGAGACCAACTTTCTTGTTGTTGTTCAAGTTGTTTTCAGTCATGTTCAACTCTTTGCCATCCTATTTGGGGTTTTCTTGGCAAAGATACTGGAGTGGTTTGTCATTTTCTTCTCCACTAAGACCAAACTGTCCACTAAATTCAATAAGCCTTAATGTCTGTACTATGTTGATAAAATATCCTAATGATCAAAAACATTTTTTATGAAATTGAACAAGTGTTTTGGCAGCATTTATACAAAGGCAGGATGGTTATTCTTAAATATTTATCACTCTATGGTTTCTTTTTCCTCTAGAACCAAATCACAGAAGAAGAGATTTGAAGAAGAATTGAATGAAAGGATGATTCAGGCAATTGATGGAATCAATGCTCAGAAGTATGTTGACATATTTTAAGAATTGTCCATTATTGCTCATCTTGCTTTCCCATTCCTGTTTCCTTTACCCAGACAGAAATTACATGTTTTTGTCTTTTTGCTTATGTTCATATTTTTCTAAATATTTTCACTTGTCCTCCACTTATCATAATCCCTTGGGAATATTTGTCCTTACAAAGTTATATTTTCTGTGTTCCATGCCCCAGAGTTCTCCCCTGTAAATAATATCTTACATCTTGTTCTTTTAATGTTTTAATTTCTCCTACACAATATGCTTTATTTTAAATGTGTCACTAGCAAGAAATAAGAAAAATCAACAAGGAATACTATCAGATCAATAAGTATTATTTGAAAAGTTTAAAATGGAGTTCATCTGAAGTCATATTTTTTTAATGCATGCATCAATAATGGAGGTAATATAGGTCTCTGTGGCTGATTGCAAGCCATCCTATTTAGAAATTGCCTGTTCTGAAATTAAAGAGAAGAGTAGCCATGGTCAGAGAAGGGAAAAGAAAAGAAAAATTATCAGATACATATGTGAAGATTTAACTGGTTTGAATCTGTAAGATGAGATCATTGGGGGGGGGGAATACAACATTTATCATATTTAACAATTTGTTAAAAATTGACTAGCCCCATGCAACCTCATCACTCCTTACTGACCAGTGAAGAAGGGACACATTTGCCTAGGGTGAAAAGAATAATGTATCCTTCCAAGGGCTCAGCCAGCATTGCCAGTTTTGTTCAGTTGTTTAGTCATGTCCAACTCTTCCTATTCCTATAGATTACAGTGTGCCAGGACCTCCATTTTCTTCCACCGTGTTCTGAAGTCTGTCAAGCCTCATGTTCGTTGCTTCCATGACACTATCTATACTTCTCATTTTCTGCTCTCCCCTTTTTTTTGCCTTCAATCTTTGTTATTATAAGGAACTTTTCCAATAAGTCCTGTCTTCTCATTATGTAGCCAAGTGTTTAAGTTTCAGATTTAGTATTTGCCCTTCCAATGAATAGTCTGAATTAATTTCTTTAAATATTTATTGACTGATTTGATCTCTTTGCTGTCCAAATGACTCTCAAAAGTCTTCTCCAGCAACATAATTCAGATGTGTGGGCTCTGTGGCACTCAGCTTTCCCCACAGTCTAACTCTCACAGCCATACATTACTACTAGAAAACCATAGCTTGACTATACAAACCTTTGTTGACAAGATGATGTCTCTGCTTTTCAGTATGCTGTACAGATGTACCACAGTTTTTTTTTTTCCCCCAAGGAGCAAGCTTCTTTTAATTTCATGCTTCAGTTGCCATCTGCAGGGATCTATAAGGCCAAGAATATAAAATCTGACACTGCTTCCATTTCTTCTCACTCTGTTTACCAGGAAGTGATGGACCAGTTGCCATGATCTTAAGTTGGTGTTTGGTGTTTTTCTTTTTTGATGCTAAGCTTCAGGAAAGTTTCTGTACTCTCCTCTTTCACTTTTATTATACTTCTTAATTCCCCTTCATTTTCTGCCATCAGAGTGGTACCATCTGAATATCAGAGATTGTTGATATTTCTCCCAACAGCCTTAATTCTGACATTTGATTCATCCAGCCTGGCATTTCACATGATGTACTTTAAATATAAGTTAAATAAATAAGGTGACAATATACAGCCTTGTTGCATTCCTTTTCTGATCTTAAACCAATCAGTTCCATGTTTGGTTCTAACTGTTGTTTTTTGGCCCACATAGAGGTTCCTCAGGAGATAAATAAAATGATTTAGTACTCCCATTTCTTTGAGAATTTCCACATTTTGTTTTGATCCACACAGTCAAAGGCTTTAGTTTAGTCAATGAAGCAGAAGTAGATGTTTTTTTTTTTCCTGGAACTCCCTTGCTTTCTCACTTTCTCCATAATCCACCAAATTTTGGCAGTTTGGTCTCAGTTTCCTCGGACTCCTCAAAAGCTAGTCTAATTTGGTAATTCTCAGCTTCTATATTGCTGAGCCTAGCTTGTAGAATCTTAAGCATAGCCTTGCTGGTGTGTGAAATGAATGTAATTGTTCAGTAATGTGAACCTTCTTTGGCATTGCCCTTCTTTAGGCTTGGGATATAAACTGACCTTTTCCAATCCAGTAGTAAGTGTTGGATTTTCCAAATTTGCTGGCATATTGAGTGTATCACTTTATTTTTTTTTTTGCTTTTTTTTGGGAGGGCATTTGAGGTTAAGTGACTTGCCCAAGGTCACACAGCTAGTTTTTTTTGGTTGTTGTTGTTAAGTGTCTGAGGCCAATTCCAAACCCAGGTCCTCCTGACTCCAGGGCCGGTGCTCTATTAACTGCGCCACCTTGCCGCCCCAAGTGTATCACTTTAACAACAACATCTTTAAGGATTTTAAATAGCTCATTTGGGATTCTGTCATCTCCTCTAGCCTTATTGTTAGCAATGACTCCAAAGGCCCATTTGATTTCATTCTCCAGAATTTCTGACTCTAGATCAGTAACAGCTAATTTTGTCTGTAGCGTCAATCTTAATACAAAGGCCAATTCAACATAGCAAAATTCTCAGGGCTTATACACTCCTTACTATATAATATTTTTCAAGTTAATTGAAACTGGAAAAGTATGAAAGAATAATGAAGTACCTCTGTCTTCAAAATTTTAATCTGAAATCTGTTAAACCTCATAGAATACACTATTGAGTGGATGTACCATTTCATTCATTTGTTCTATATGATTTCTTTGAGTCACTTAATTGCCAAAAAAAAAAAAAGACTGATATATATGACATGGATAAAAGGACTTATTCAATGAATCATAGACAAGAATAGTGACTACTTGGACTGCAGAGAATGAAATGAAACATCAGAAGACCATGAATGTCTCTAATTTCACTGACTGGTTCCTTGAAGATAAAAGAATAAATGAAAACTCCATAGGTAGCACAAATATGTCTTAATATAGACAATGGCAAACATCTACCTTCTTAAACTTTTGGAATGTTCATATCAATGACTGTAATTAGAAAATGAGATAAACCGTAATGCTTTAGTTAATGTGGCTTTGCTTTGTTTTTGTGCTAATTGCTTTCAAAGTCTGTTTGCTTTGTTCCATTTAATATGCTAATGCATGTCAGTTAATATTTGCAAGTTACAATGTGTTCTTATTCTATAATGGATCTTTAATGTTAGAATAAATGTTTATGTTGTAATTTCCCAATTAAGTTCCACAAATCAAACAGAAAAACAGACATTGCACAGTCATCAAATAAGGAAAGAGAAAGCAATAAAATGGAATCTATCGTGGATATTTTTCAAATTAGGTTCGATTACATTCTATTATTGCTTGAAGAATTTTTAACTTCCCTTGTCCTTTTGCATAACTGTTCTGATTTTACTTGTATTTTCTCATCTGGGAATCCATGAATATCTTTTTCAGTGAGAACTTTATGCTATGTGTATAGAAGATCAAAACAGCTGCTTGAAAAGTAAGAAAATCTATCATCCAGATGTTTTATCTGCATAGTACAAAAATAAAAGAGATGTTTGCAGACACACTCTGAGAGACCACACATATTACTGATGCCAAACACTCAACTACTATAATCATTTACAGGGGTTTTTGACCTTCAGACAATTCTCAGCCCATGTGGCATTACTCTGATCTAATTCATAAAAAAATATATTTGTTAAATTGTACTCTGACACTAGCCCATTTCTAGAATTACTACAGTTTAAATCCTATTACCATAAAACTCTAGGGACTGTACAAATTACTTAATTGTACTATTATTTTTTTCCAAGTAATACTTGAAATAGGAGGCAGTTGTGATATAATAGCTGGCTGTGGAATCAAGAAAATGTGTATTCCAGTTCCACCAATGACACATACTCTCAGTGTGTCTCAAGGCAGGTCATTTAACCTCTCTTGATTCAACTCTGAAAGTGTAATTTGCAGACTAGCTATTAACCTGCTTTCTGAGAGGTAGCTTCTTTAGCTGGTGGAATTCTCTGTATTAAAGAAATCACATATCTCTCCTCTCCCTAAACAAACAAAAAATAAAATGATCAAGTGGATTATTAGCTGAGTTTTACACCTCTGTTATTTGGAAATTTTCATGTTCATAAAACTAAATATCCCAGATGGAGTATAACTCAATGGTTGAAAGGTAATATAGGTATTTAACACATTACTTTTAAATATGTACTATTGGTTGAATACAATGTTGGATGCAAGTCTTCCTTTCTCTGTAATTTCTTCGAAAGCATGTTATTGTTGTTGTTGTTGTTTGTCCTTCATTCTGGAAGAGGACCATGACATAAGGGAGGTGATAACATGATGTGCAAGTGAATTGGATTTAAGTGAGGGAGGGCTTGGCAAAGTCACCAGCCTTACTTTCTCCTCTGGATCCATCTTGGTCCAGTGGCCAGATATAGATCAGGAGGACTAGAGATGGCCCAGGATGCAACAGGGGATCTTGGCCTTTTCAAGTTAAGGTCTTTAACTTGTCTCAGGTTGACTGAAGCAATACCCATTCAGTGATTAATAAGAAATGAGAACAAAAATGAACACTTTATTTAGTCAAAAAAAGGGGTGGGGGGTTGGATGGAGGAAGACTCACAGGGTTTCTGGCCAAAACAGAAACAATTTTCATTTTCATTCACTCTGAGCCAATCTGGGACCAAACAATGACCTAGTAGGGCTCAGCCTGGGACCTATTGTTGGCTAATCCTGGAGAGCCAGAGTGGTTTGGGGGTTAAGGCTGGTCTTTAAGAAAGAAAAACAAAATGAAGCAAGTGCTATTATTATGCCCATTTTATAGATAAAAAACGTGAGACAAATAGAGTCCAAGTAATTTGCCCAGAGTCACACAGCTAGTATTTGAGATAGAATTTAAACCCAGTTTTTTTTCTGATTCCATGGTCAGAATTCTTTTCACTTTTCTACCTAACTGCCTATGTTTTATGAGATAATTGGCCAGTTTCTTTCATGCTGGAGACTTTCATTCCCAAATGGTGAGAATCTAAAGAAACAAAGCACAAGTACTCACTTAGAATTAAGTGACTTCTCATCAAAGGGAGAATGGAAAAGTGGGATAGATAAACCTGAGTTTGGTGTTTGTAGATTAAGTATGAAGTAGATTCTTCTCAATGTCACATCAACAGTTTTCCACTTCTGGACATGAATTAAAAATGTTTTTTGGCACCATGGGGGTGATGCAGAGAGTCAGGGAGTCCAGGAACCCCATTAACTACAGAACCTGGAAAGCAGTCTGGAATGAATTCACGGACTTAAGCATTCTCTCAGTCAAGGTGGCAAAGATTTATTGTTATACTATACAGTGGGCAAGAGTTCTTAGGGAACCTGCAACTTTAGAGGGATACAGTTAAAGTTTATATAGGATATTCACTCCCATCAAGGGCACTTTTTCTTTTTAAAATTCTATGCTAAAATTTTACTTCAATTATATTAAAGGAAGGTTTTTGTACTCAGGTCCCTTTGTTTTCTTAGCACACAGTAAAGACTTAATAAATTCTATTTCATATACACATTTTCTTTCAAGGTTGTTGTCCAGTTTTACTGTGAGTAACATTTCTCAATTCCTAGAAACAATACAGAATTGCCTCATTTGAAGTCATGCATTTTCTTAGGCAATTGAACATTTGTTCATGTGAGGTGAAGAGAAGAATTAACTATTAAGTGAGCAATAAAAAATATACTGAAAAGCATTTCATATCCTAGGTGCTATTTACATATGTTATTAAAGCTACCCCAATAAAGATTTTACAGAGAAGAGAAATTAGACCTAACCAACTTGCAAACATACATTAAGCAGTTACTATGTACCAGCCAATGCCTCCTGATCACCTTGTCCTGGCATAAAACTATTTGTGATTTGTTCCCAATCACTTGATATTTTTTCCTTCCTTCAGATATTTATAAGAATATTGTTCAAAACCCGCATAATTCCACAACCTTAAGAAAGGATTCCCTTTGTATATTTTGTTAGGTTCAGATATGTTCTTCCATGCTTTGACTTCTGTAGGGTTATTTCTCTTTTCCCATATCTAATTGCCAGTACCAGGCCAGAGAACTGAGGAGCAGGCCCTCGGAAAATATTTGGTGGGCTGTGCAGAATTCCAACAAGTCTGAGGGAAAGGGCATAGTACCCAGCTGGGGTCAGTTTTAACCAACCAAAAGTCAGTTAGGGCAGAAATGTAGGCTAGTGAATCTGTTAGGAGTCCAAGAAAGGGAGAGAATGAAATAACCAAAGATTGCAGTAAAAAGAAGTCCCAAAGACTTTGAGTATAAACAGATATGTCAACAAGGAAAACAGTAAAAACAGATGGAAATGAGACCTCCCAAATGAGTAAACAAGTTCAGGCATCCATGAATAAATACTGAAAAGTAACGGAAAATGATCCAACACTTCATGAAACAGAGGACCCTACAGAAGCTAAGGAGAACATGGTATTACAACATGCTTTTTGTGAGTTGTTTAAAAGTAAGGAGAATTATAAGAGCAGAACTTATGTCCTACACAGCAAAAGTAATGAGCAGAATAGAAAAACTCAAACCTGCAATGGCAAGTTTCAACAAAGAAATAAAAGAGAACAATAGATTGGAATAGAAATACCCAAAAGTGAAGGACAGCCCAGAAGAAGAGAAGCAAATAAACAATAACTTTAAAAGAAAATTTGCTCATTGTGCTAGCAAAACATACTGATCTCTATGACAGGATGATCAGAAACAATTTAAGGATCAAAGGTATCCCAGAAGAACACAATAGAACAAAAAATTCAATACCACAATGAAAGAAATAATATGTTTTAGAATTTCTGAACATAAAAAATAAAATTAAATAAGTAAAAAAGAAAGTAAAATTCCAATTGAAACAATTTCCAGATTTCAGGGGAAAACAAAACAAGACTACAAAATCCAAGACACATAGTGGTTAAATCTAACAATTCAATTAAAAAACAATAAGTTCTATAAACCATTAGGAGAAAGGTCTTTGAATACAAAGGAAAAGACATTCAAATAATACAAGACTATTTTGTACCCCATAGAAAAGAGAAGGGAATGAAATAATGTATTACAAAGAGAAAAGGAACTGGGATACAATCCAAGGTGACCTATTCTGCAAATCTGAGTTTAACCATATAGGACAAAAGATGGATGTTTCAATAATGAAAAAAGAGTTTGAAACATTATTAGGAAGAAAAACAGAACTGAAGACATTACTTATTTCTCAAACACCCCAGATAATAGAAATGTAGGAGGAGTGAATAAAGGAAACCTGCAAGGACAGCAAGAGGACCAAAGTGTAAACAGAAAGACCAGTAGTAGACTTATTTCTAAATGACTTAAGCAGTTACAAGACAAAATCCATTAACTATAAATAGGATCAATTAAAAGATGATGCAGAATCTATCTGATCATATCACCCTCATTGTGTCTCTTGGGACTATTATAATAGCCTTCTGCTTGTTCTCCCAGCCTCAAGCCTCTGCACTCCAGTCTATCCTTCATACTGCCATCAACCAGATCTTCCTAAGCCCCATGTCTGATCATATCAGTCTCTATTTACTGTCCCAGTGGCTCCCTATTTTCCTTAGGATCAAATACAAAATCATCCATTTTGCTTTTAAAACCTTTCATAACCCTTATACAAACTGATGCTGAGTGAGAAGAGTAGAACCAGGAGAAATTTGTACACAATTACAGACACAACGTATGTGTGATGACCAACTTTGATAGAATGGACTCTTCTCAGCAATGCAGTGATATACATCAATCCCAAAAGACTCATGATGGAGAGAAATATGTGCATTCAGAGAAAGAACTAGAAAGAACTAAGTTTATATCCAGGTGGAAGCAAAATACCTGATCTTTTTCCTTCTCTTATTTGGTTTTATGTCCTCTTTACCATTTTTCATTCCAGCTGGTACAATCCATCCTTATAATCTGACTAATGTAGAATGTGAAAGTATTTATAGATCCTATGCTTGACTATAAGCCGTCATGGGGGGGGGAGGGGAGGGAGGGGGACAAAATGTGAAACTCAAGGAATTGTGGAATTGAATCCTGTAAACTAAAAGGAAACAAACAAATTAATAAAAATTAAAATAAAAAAACCTTTCATAACCTGGCCCCTTCCACCCTGTACAGGCTTCTTATGATGTCCTCCCCTCAATGCACTCTATGACCTCATTACTCTGACCTCGAGGTTCTCCATCTCCACCTCAGTGTATCTTCACTATCTCCCATGCTTGAAACTGTGTCTCTCATCTTTATCTCTTAGCTTCCTTGAATTCCTTCAAATCTCATCTAAAGTCCTATCTTCTGTAAGAAGCAATTCCCATCCCCCCTTAAGGCTAGTACCTTCCCTCTGTTGGTTACCTCTAATTTGTTCTGTCTACATCATGTTTGCACATGGTAATCTGCATGTTGTTTCTTTCATTGGACTGAGAGCTCCTTGAGAGCAATGTTGTTTGCACATGGTAATCTGCATGTTGTTTCTTTCATTGGACTGAGAGCTCCTTGAGAGCAATGTTTTTCACTTTATGAGATGAAAGTAAGGAGGGAGTACATTCCAGGCTTGTGGGATGGACCAAAAAGTCATAGAGATCGAAGATGGAATGTTAATTTGATTAATAGAATTAAGGCCATTTTGGCTGAATAGCAAAGTACAAGAGAGGATGTAATGTCTAATAAGGCTTGAAACATAGTTTGAGGTCAAATTATGAAGGACTTTAAAAGCTAACCAGAGGAGTTTATATTTTTTTTTCCTAGAAATAGAAATCAAATGGAATTGATTGAATATGGGAGTGCCATGGTCATATCTGAACTTAGGAAAGCCACTTTGGCATTAGTGTATTGGCTGGCCTGAAACAATGAGAAACTTGGGGTAGGGATACTAATTAGGAGGCTGTTGTAGTAATCTAGTCAAGAGATAATATTCTGAACTGAGGGGGCATTTGTGCAAGTGAAGGGTTCAGATGTGAGGAGGTGTTTTGTGGAGGTAGAAATAAAACTGCAGGCTATTTAGGCTAACTGATGGACTCAACTTTGTTATTCTGTAAGTGCATTGGGGAAGAATTGTGTGCTGAGAAGATTCAATAGAGAGTATTTTCTCTAGGATTCAAAGGTATCCTTCATAAGAGAGAAGTTCTATGTACTTTCAATAAAGCATCAATAATAAGAATCAGAAGTGGTGATTCAAATATTTTCAATGGACACTCCATCTCTCCAATAAAAAATTTTGGCCATTTATAGTATAAGTGTGTTTGCTGGTAGGTATATAAATAAGAACATAACATTGGCAGATATCCATTACACTCTCAGGATTCTATATCCAAAGAATCTCATATCTATTCCATTCAATTTTTTTCTTTGTTTCTGACCTACTCACATTTTATCATTCTAAATTTTTTTAAGGTTGAGGGGTGGAATATAAAATTATTTTATTCTTAAAAAAAAGAATGTTTACAGATGTTCTGATGGTGATTTTTGTTTATTATTTGTCTGTCTGTCTTTATTTCCAGGCAGTGGCTCAAATCTGAAGATATTCAAAGAATTTCTCTGCTTTTCTATAACAAAACACTAGAGAAAGAAGTAAGCTATTTTCACTTTAAAACCAACTGTTTTTTTTCTGAAATGTTAAAGTCATTTTTAAAAGTCTTTCTGAGGTTTCTTTTCAAGTTATTTGCATGTGGCCTTAAAACTACAGCTAAATATGTCAGAATCGTTCTTGGCTTTTCCTTTCATTCCCCCATGAATGTATTTTTGTTACCATAGGAGACCTGATTTTTTTTTTACTTTGCATGCCACAATCCACTCTATACTCTGTGCACATCTTGCAAATGATGTTGGCAACAGATGTTTCAGATACTTGCGTCAAGCTAAAGGGCTAAGGGCAAATATATGGGATTTTTTTTTTTATTTTCTTAGGGAAAAATTTTAAAACAGAACATCAACTTCTTGGTGATACATCTGTAGTATGCTTAAAAAAGAAAATATCATTAGATTTAAAAGACATTCACTGTTTTGGGGGAAAAAATAAATGTAGTTCACATCCAGTACCTTTCTTTAGAGGATGTAAAAAATGGAAAATTTTTAACCTTTATTGGATCTTAATGATTTCTAATTGTGACCCCAAAAATTGAAAAGTTTACTTAGCATAAACAAAAAGGTAAAATTTTCTTTATCTTTTTCTGTGCCAAAACTTAACATAGCTGCTTATAAATATATTCAGTAACCAGTGGAGTATTGGGAGTAAGGTGTGGAAAGGGGAAGTCTTCCCTTTCCTAGTTGAACTTTATTTCATTTTGTCTCCTGATATGTTTTGTTTCTTGTTGACCTAGACAAGGGGCTAAAATGGAAGTCATAAGTTCCATCCTTAAACTATTTAATTATAGCCTTGAATCACAAGGCTCCTATAAAAGCACAAAAGATGTGATACAAAACTCCTTGTAGCAAAACATGCATTAAAATGAAAATTCACCTGACATAACTATTTTTGCTACACCACAGACAATGTCCAAAATTTGGTATAGAATATAAGCATCTCTAACAAAGTATTTTCACAAGAAAATATTCTTGTGTCTTTATAGCCTGAAAAATTATCTTATACTCTTCTAATCATTGTTTTGACTTTTGACCATTTACAGAAGTATTGTTACGTATCTTTGTCCTCATTTACAATTTGCATGAGTAGTGTTAGCCCTCAAACAATTGCAATATATATGAATAGTAGGGTGTTGATTTTTTTAAAGATAATACTGGGTTAGACCAAGTTGGATCTAATAGTTCTTTTCCTCCTTGGGAGACAGTAACATTTTAAAAATAATTTTAACAAGCAATTTACTCAATTCTTATGGATATCTCCATACAAACTACTTAAGAATTTAAACAGGTAAAAGTGTAATCTCATGTATGTGAATTAATCATATTTAAATAATTATGCTAATGTTACTCCTTTATTAGCCTGCAAATTCTTCTGGACTTTCAATGACATTTATCATTAAAATGTGCTACTGACACTTGGCTAGTATATACCCATATGCGTACCACCAAATCTAGATCCTAAAGCTTTGGGGGTTCTCAGGGAAGGATTCAGTTCTTAATGTCTCTTTCTACCTCTATTTCCAAGCACAGCACCCTTGCCAGATGTATCAGTTAATGGTGGTAGTTTAAAATAATGGTAAGCAGTTATATAGAGATTCTTAAAGTTTTAAAAGCACTTTGCATACATTACCTCATTTGAGCCTCATAAAAATTTGATTATTATGAAGACACAAAAAAGACTGAGAGGAGGCTATACTAGCCTTACCCCAAGTTGATTACTGTCATATCTCCATATAAATTTCATAAGCCCATACATACATACACCTAGAATGTTGAAAAGGAATACATCAATGTTGCAAATTATCGTTTAAAATGCAAGATGGTAAAGCATCTGCAAGAGTCTAATCACAGTGAATATTGAAAGAAAATCACAAAGATATTTCTTATCCTTTTTACACTAGAGAACTTATATGTATTTTTTTTAATCTTTTAACTTTCATTCCCTGCTACAGAATAGAAATAGCACAAGTGAGTATGCCCTTCCAGATAGTGTTAAATGCAGTGTGAATACTCTGCTTGGGGAGCCTAGATTAACTGGAATTCAAAGAGCAATACTAGAGCTGTGGACAAGTTAAATAGGCCATTTTACTTTTTAAGGATCAGAAGCTTTATCAAATCAAAGTACATAGTGAATCTCTGTTTCTTAAACTATATTGGCTACCCCAGGATAGAGAACAACATCTTCATAAAAAGAACTTATTGCTTAATTGAATCCAGTCTACTAAGTGACATTAAGAAATACTTAGAGACAAACTTTTTTAATCTCCTTTTTTCTGAAGGAGTGATTTCACTGGTGTGAGAAACTTCCAGTATAAAAAGTTCCTTCATGATACAGATTGGTCTGTAATGTATAGTGTTAGAATATTGACTCCTTCACCAAAAGATTCAATGACTTTCCAGAGTGACACACCATAAGCTAGGGAAGGATTTGAACCTGGCTTCCCCTACCTCTATATCTGACCTGCTATCCATGACACCATACTGTCTCTCTGTATGTATCTATTTCCCAAATGGTATACCAAAGTTAAAAAGTCTATATAATTAGGCTTTGGGTAGTAAATTCACAAAATAATTTGATATTTTTGGAATGATCTAGATCTTTGCAGTTAACTTATTGTCCCCTAATACCCCTTCATTTTCTCAGGTCAGTTCTTTATTCTTTCTTTCAAAGAGATGTTCAATAACATACAGGAAGGACTTTGAACAGTTTTAGAAAGAAGAATTAAGACTTTCTGATGCGCCTCCCTTACATTGCATAGAGGGAGGAAACAGGTATGACAGAGTTAGACTTCAGATAACTAGTGTTAATTGACACTGAGATGAACACTGTAGTTATTTTGTTTTTATCATCATCTGTTCTTCAAGTGAGTGATGTGTGTCCTAGGTGCAAATTGGGCTGGTGGGTTTTTATATGTCATTCTCCCTTAAGAAACTTATTAATGACTTCTATTTTTTTTTCTAGTACAGAGCAACCACATTACCTGCATTCAAGTATTATGTGACTTGTGCTTGTCTCATCTTCTTTGGCATCTTTATTGTGCAGATACTAGTATTACCAAAGTAAGTATTTGTGATCATTTTTCCCCTTTATTGAAGTCTGTATTTCTTTTACACTGATCTTTTATGAACAACTCTGGGGCCCAGATTTTATCTGACAGCAGAAAAGTCATAATAAGGCAATCAAATAAATATCTTAACATGAAAACTGAGCATTCATTCAAAAAGCTTGATATTAAAAACAACAGTAGTAAAGAAGAAATGGGATGAACTCCACTTCTTTTGTTTCTTGGCATATTTTAAGAGTTCAGTCATCTCTTTCGACCCCCTGGAGGGTAAGCTCCAGAGATTGTCATAGGATCATAGAGTTTGTTTATTGGTCATTGGATTCAGCCACTTCATTTTTCATTTTAAGTGACTTTTCTGTATGGTGAGTAAATTCTTGAGGTTGGCTCTGAAGTCAGATCTTTTTGACTCCAAGCCTAGTACTCTATCTACTGATCCAACTAGCTTCACAAATAACTGAAGATAGAAACAAAAATCCAGAGTGTTACTTTTTTTAGAATAGACACATTCCACTATAATAAAGGAGCAAAACCTATCCTTTTCACTTTCCTTCTGATCCATCGATGCTCTTATGATTTCCCTCATTCATATCCCCTATTTAGATGTGGCCATGGAGAGGGACTGGAAGACAAAGAATCAACAAACTATTAGAATTGTGTGGGTACAATGGTATTTTTCCTTATGATATTTCATCACTTCATTGCAAAAATGTTTTTATTCCTTCAACCTTCTTCCCTATCTCTTCAAATGAAGAATAATGTTTGAGTTCTTTTGTGCCATGTGGTTCCACCTAATTTTGATAGATGATATAAAAGAAAAGTAAATATAAAATATAGAGATTGAATTCCTTCTAATTGTTGGAGATTTGGAAGAAGCTTTAGGAGAAAAAGTTTTATCCTCTAATTTGTTTTCATGTCAAAAACATGAAATCAGTTGGTAATGAACCACACCAATTCCCCACACATAATCCAACAAAGATTTTATTCTAATTGTGCAGATTATACATTCACACATTTATGTGATTCTATGAGTCTTACTCCATCAAACAAGGAAAAATATCTATAATTGCCAGAACTTTCTATAGGATTTTTGGACATAGACTGCAAAAAAGAAAAGTCATATTTCCAGAACCTTTTGCTTTATAAAACAGTTTCAGTCACTGGCATTACACAAGGTCATTTTGCTAATGACCTCTTAGTTTAATGTAGTCAATTTTGCTCTCCTTTATCACATCTCTTATCTATGTAGATCTTTGTTTTGGAAAGCAAAGCAAATTGCAAGTCAAATTAAACTTGTTCATACAGTCAATGACAGGTGTGCAATTATGTGCTTCTGAGGCTCTGGTACATTTGTTTCAGGCATAAGTTAAGATGACTTGGAAGAAGTGCTCCTTTTCAGTGATATTTTTCCCTTTGTTCTGAACCATTTCTGAAACTAATGGATAGAAAGGAAAAAAAATGTATTGTGCTTTTTTACTTGACTTAACTTGACTAAGCACTGGTAATATAATTATAAAAAGTGAAACCTGCCCTCATAGAGTTTACCTTCTAATGGGAGTGACATCACATATACAAGGAGTGATTTTTTCAATAGAATCACAGGGGTGAGTTGATCCATAGAGTAGTGAATTAACATACTCATTCCAGAAGAAATGGCACCATTAATTTGATGATTGTTGACTAAGAGAAAGAGATGGAAAAGTGGGGTGGAGGAGAGCGTGAATTGTCCCTCATTCAACACCATTTCCTACTCAATCAAGGACTTTCAGTGTAGGAGATCCAAAATTGAGTAGATTTATTTCTCAGGGAAAATGGCATGGCACCAGGAGGTCCAATGTGGGGAAAAATTAGTCCAGAAGGGAAGAAAAAAGACTGCAGAGTGAGAGAAGATGATAAAATTGTCCAGGTAGATGGCTACATGCTATATGAAGCAAGGTATGGAGGTCAAGTAGACATATGGGCTTAGTTTTATTGTCATTGAGTTGTTTCAGTTGTGTCTGACTTCTCATGATGTCATTTGGGATTTTCTTGGCAAAGATACTGGAGTGGCTTGACATTTCCTTCTCCAGCTCATTTTACAGATGAGGAAACTGACGCGAACAAGGTTAAGTGACTTTGGGGCGGCCAGGTAGCACAGCAAGTAAGAGCACCGGCTCCAGTGTTGAGAAGACCTGGAGATCGAATCCCGGGCTCAGACACTTAGCACCACACCCAGAAATAACTGGCCGTGTAACCTTGAGCAAGTTACTTAACCCCGATTGCTTAAAAATAAAAATAAAAAAAGGTTAAGTGACTTGCCCAAGGTCCCACAGCCAGTAAATTTCTGAGGTCAGATTTGAACTCAGGAAGTTGAGTCTTCCTGACTCTAGGACTGATGATCTATCCACTGCCCAGGTTGTTCAAGTACCAGGCTGAGAACTCCAAAGTTGAGAAGATTAATTTTCCCAGGTATTAAAACATGGACTAAGAACTTTGAAAAAGATTCTTAAAATCTTTTGTCCTTCTATGCCCTCTTTGTCCCAATGAAGGGATCATGGCAAAATTTTTCCAAACTCCACTCCTATGCATGTATATGAAAAAAAGAATTTCATATATGTGTGTGAAATAAAAGGGCCTTGTGAGGATTTGCTAAAATAGTATCAGTGATTTACCTTTTTGTAGTGCTTATTCTGTCAATCGAAGAATATTAAAACCTGAAGTCACCTGAGAGATAATCTAATCCAAATCCCTTATTTTCCAGCATAGGATACTGATACTTAGACAAAGAAAGTTGAAGAAGTTAGTGACAGGCAGGACCAGAGCCTAGGTAAAACAACTCTGAGGCCAGTGCTCAACCAGAATTGTAGTCAGCAGAGAAACAAAGACAATTTGGCATCTGCCAGATCCTTGGAGTTGCTTGACTTCATGCCAAGTGCTTTGTACTTTAGGAAATTTTCTATGGTTGAATTAAAACTGTTTTGACAATTAAGGTTGCATTTTCTTGGATTTTCTCAATTATCTCCCATTTAGTAACTAGGGGTGCTCTATGTTCTCCATTAAAGGAGAGTTTAAAAAAGAGAAGAAAGACACAATAAAGGAACAGAGAAGACAGAATAATATAGTTATTTTCATAAAAGGAATTCAAAGACAGACATTTGTTGTAAATGGATTGCTTAAGTTCAGAAGTTCTAAGCTTTGGTAAGGCCAAAAGTAATCTAATATCCACTCTGAGACCAATACTAATATGATCAGTGGAGGGAGAGCAGGCTAATTGAGGAGGGGTGAACTGGCCCAGGTCAGAAATATGAAGCAAGTTAAAGCATCCCTGGGATCAAATCTATGAGTTACAAGTACACTTTCAGTCTAGTTGGGATAGAGAGGGGAAAAAGAAGTAAATAAAGAAGAGAGAGAGAGAGAAAGAGAGGAGGGAAGGAAGAAGGGAAGGAAGGAAGGAGAGAAGGAAGGAAGGAAGGAAGGAAGGAAGGAAGGAAGGAGGAAGGAAGGAAGGAAGGAAGGAAGGAAGGAAGGAAGGAAGGAAGGAAGGAAGGAAGGAAGGAAGGGAGGGAGAGAGGAAAAGCTCTAATGGTGAAATTTTAATTATTTGCAGTCTTATGGGGGCAATTTTTGTGAGTAGGGGTAACTTCTTAGAGCCTCTTAAATCAGTTACGTTATATGTCTGCCTAACTGTAGGCTAGTCATGATTTTAATATTTGTAGCATCCACACCTGGTGTTTTGGGTTTCCTCTTTCAGCTTTTTTTTTCTTTTCTCAATTTTGATGTTTATTTCTTAGCAGCAATAAAAGTCATTAATGAATGGGAGTTACACAGAAAAAGTAAAAAATCTTCTAAGTATGAATCTAATGTTCAATTTTGCATGACTTCACTTTTTTTCCTATCTGTCAGGCTAAATATATTATCTAAACTCATGCATGGATAATTGCAAAAACAATTATGATTTATATTTGTTGATAAATTTTGATTAAATCTTGTGTATTCCATAAAGTCAAGTTGGACTTAGAACAATTATATTATGCTTGTGAAAAATGGGCATGTACCACTATCCTCAAAAAAATGCATTGGTGATTAATTAGCACTTCATCTCACTTAGATTTTTTTTCCTATTTTTCAGCTCACCGTTTCAGCAGTTCTTTTTCTTTGGGTGTTTTGGTTCAGGCTCTCGTTGGACTAGATGGCCTCTGTGGTCTTTTCTAGCTCTGAGATGCCATGGTATCATTTCAGATACCTTACTGCCATTACTATGATACCCCATACTAGAAAAGATATTAATTTCTCACTTGTAGAAGGGCACAATTCTTTTCTTGTGGAGTTGAGTAATAGATAACTGTCTCTTAGGTATTTGTCATTTATTCATACTTGGTGGAACCAAGTTTAAATAGCAGTAAAAGGCAAGATTAACTTTAAAAGCATAGCTTGCAAACTCAGAAGAAATGAAGAACTGGACACAGTAATATTTGGAAAACAAGCTTCCAAGGTATCTTATCAGATTCAACATGTATCTCTAGAGGCTGCTTTGCAGCAAAAATACCCTGTAAGTGTAATTGAAAATTTAATCAGACTTTAATCCGTGCCTCTTACCCTCCACAGGGATTTTGATTGGGCAGCTAATTGTAGTGCATTCTCTTCTTATAACTAGAAAAATATACCCTGGCTGGCAATAAAAGTTGATTTTCATTTTTGTTTTTCTGGGCCTCCTTAACTAAGTGAAGATAAAGGAAACTCCCTCTCCTTTTAAAAGTAAATCTAATCACAGGTTAAGGATATTGTTGTCAAAACTGGAACAGATATGATAGCCAAAGAACTTCAAGTCTGTAAACTTGTACCTTAAGTATTAAAATAAAAGGAAGAAAGAAATGGAGAAATTGCTTCTCAAATGAGCTGGATTCCAGAGGAGGTAAAAAGACAACCAATTATTTTCCCCTAAGAAATGAGTTTGTCTCTTATTAATATAGCTATTTTTAGTTCATTCACAGACTTTGTTCTCTTTTTTTTCTTGTCAGCAAATTGTCTACCTTATCCTTCTCAGGGTCACCTGTTAGTAATTATCAGACGGAAAACAAGCAGACAAGGGGGGCAGGGAATGTCCTAGTCTTTAAACAGCCCTTACTTATCCATAGGATCAATCCACTTGAATAAAATAACAGCACCAGAAATGACTAAAGAAAGAGTATATTTTGCCTCTGGCATGACAAAGAACAACAACTTTGCCTTTCTGTAAATGTTATCATATCTTCTATGATTTTTTTAAAGCAGCTTTACATTCAGCATGTCATCAAAACTGACTAATTTGCATGGACATCTTGGTATGCCTAATGAACCCCAAGATGTTATTTTTAAAACAGACAAGATTAATTGTTCTAATGAATGGCTTAAGAACAACTATCACTATGTCACAAAGCATTTCTGGATTTTTAAAAATAGAATGATGGTTCCTTTCATTTGAACAAGAATTCCATATGCCTTGAATACTCTAATACTATATAAATTCATTTGATAAAGGTAGTGAGTGTTTGACCTGCCTGAGTATCATGGCCTCAGCAGTATAATATATCCTCTTTATATTTTTGTTGATGCTTTTTGTTTTATATCACATTTATTTTCTAATATATACCCCCCCTTTCCCTATCCAGTGAGCCTTCCTTTATAAGACAATTTTAAAAGTAAAAGGAAGGGGGAAGCATTTGAATGAAACTAAACAACACATTGAACATGTCTGACAGTATATAACATATCTAACACAGTTACCCTACAGTTACACCTATCTAAAGGTGCATTTTCTCAACTTTTTTCTTGGACCACACTTGGTCATGTTAATTAAAAAGTGTTCAAATTCTTTTAGTTTGTATGGTCAGAGTTTTAGTATTTTTTTCCTGGATCTATTTACCTCATTCTGCATTAGCTCATATGGATTCTATTTGATTCTTTGCTATCACAAGAAGTGTTACAATTAATATTTTGGTATATGCAGGACCTTTTTTTATATAATGTCCTTAATGTATATACGTAGAGAAGGATGCTTATATAAAAAGTTATGAGTATCTCTATAAAATACTCTGAGAAAGATTCTTTTCAATGTAAGTGAGTATCTGAAAGGATGAACAACAACAGTGTCATCCAGCACACTGTCATCTAGTATGTATACAGTATAACACTTTAAAGTTTGTAAATTATCTCTTATTTTATTCTCACGGTAACTCTGAGAGGGAGATAGTATTATCCTCATTTTACAGATGAGGAAACTTAGGCTAAGGGAGATTAAATGACTTTTCCAGTGTCACATAGCTAATAAGTATCTGAGTCAGGATTCAAACTCAGAACTTCCTGAATCTATACAGCACTATCTTCTATACACCTAGTTGCCTCTGTGAGGTGATTTGTTTAGCCATTGCTACTCAATGAGCCACATACAGAGGATCCCTTATCAACCCCATGACTGAGCAGAACAGCTTTGGAAAGAATATAGCCATTAGAAATTTCCAGAAGAATTGTCAGACAACCTCTATGAGGTTGTTTAACTACGTCTTTCTTATCAGAAATACACTGGGAATGGATTCAAACATTTTTTGGAGGACAATATGTCTAAACTCTTAAAATGTCTGCATTTGATTTAAATTTTTTTAATATTTATTTTTTTAATTTATGTTATTTTAAAATATAATTTAAATTTAAATATAATTTAAATAAAAATAAATTTAAATATATTTATTTGATTATCATTTATCAAATAAGTTTTTATTGCCTAAAATATACAGAGCATTATGGGAAACCCTTGTTGTATAAATACAAAAAAATGTAAGAGTCCATGACTTCCAGATACCTATAATCTCTTGGGGGAAGAAGGGGAAGAACAGGACATGTAGACACAAAAAAATATTTACAAAACAAGTATAAAAAAATACTAAGTCCTGATAGGATTCTCCCCAATAAAAGTCTTATGTACGATGTAGTACTTGAGTTAAACTTTGTAGGAAGTTAAGGAGTCTAAGAGTTAGGAGTTCACTTTAGGCATATGTAAAGCCAAGCACTAGCGGCTTTCCAGAGGACTGCTGCTGTGAACAGCTTTAAGATTCTGATTACATAGTATAGTGAACTCTCTATTTATTCAGCAGTCAATTAAAGCAAAACATTCACAGAAACCAAAGTACAGCATTCACAATGTTTTAACAAATTATTACTAAAGTGGCCATATAGTTTTCACCAAAGTGGCCACATAGTTTCAAACAAAAGATATCATTCAATAAATCCTTAACTCAATCATCCTTAAGGAGCAATCCTCCTTACGGGATACAAAGTACAAAGGTCAAAGTTCTCCACCCCCAGTCACAGTAAATCATAATCTTCTCAGTCAGCATTAAGGACCCAAGAAGAGGTCTTTTCATCTTGACTCAAGGCTGGTTCTCAGCTTCCATGGTTCCTCTTCCATGGTCCCAGCTACCCAACTGTCACCTGGATTCAAAGGGTAGGTAGCTCTCATCTCCTTGTCCAGTTCCTCATCCAGTTCCTTGTCCAGTTCCCATTCCATATTAAAACTCACATTGTCCAGTCCACCTCAAGCCCTTCACAGTTCCTGTTTCTGGGAAGACAAAGCTTAACAGAGTCACAATAATATACATACACATTGCCAGCACCATCATCAATTCACTATCTGCATGTGAAATCAACACAGACCCAAAAACAAACCCAGGAACTATATGAACACAATTTCAAAACAATTTTCACACAAATAAAGCCAGATCTAAATAATTGGAAGAATAATAGCTACTTTTGTGTAGGCCAAGTTAATATAATAAAAATGACAATTCTACCTAAATTAATATACTTATTCAGTGCCATACAAATCAAACTACAAAAAAATTATTTATAGAGCTAGAAAAAAATAATTATCAAAATTCATCTGGAAGAACAAAAGATCAAGAATGTCAAGGGAACTAAGGAAAAGAAATGCTAGGGAAAGTAGCCTTGCCATACCAGATCTTAAATTGTATTATAAAGCAGCAGTCATCAGAACTGCTTGGTATTAGCTAAGAAATTGAGGGGCAGATAAGGGGAATAGGTTAGGTACACAAGACAGTCAATGATTATAGCAATCTTCTTTTGATAAACCTAAAGACCCCAGCTTCTGGAATAAGAACACACTATTTGACAAAACTTTCTGGAGAAACTGCAAAACAGTATGACAGAAACTGGGCATTGACCAATATCTGACACCATATGCCAAAATAAAGTCCAAAAGGGTACATGATTTAGATATAGTCTGATACTATAAACTAATCAGCAACGAATAGTTTATCTGTCAGATTTATGGAGAATAGAGGAATTTATGACCAAACAATAGAGAACATTATGAGATGCAGAATGGATAATTTTGATTACATTAAATTGAAAAGATTTTGTACAAACAAAGCCAACATAACCAAGATTAGAAGAGAAGCAGAAAACTGGGAAAGATTTTTTTCTAGTGTCTTTGATAAAGGCCTCGTTTCTAAAATATATAGAGAACTGAGTCAAATTAACAAGAATACAAGTAATTCCCAATTGATAAATAGTGAAAGGATATGAACAGGCAGTTTTCAGAGGAAGAAATTAAAACTATCTATAGTCATATGAAAAAATTCTCTAAATCACTATTCATTAGAGAAGTGCAAACCAAAACATTTCTGAGTTATCACATCTCACCGGTCAAATTGGCTAACATGACAAAATAGGAAAATGATAAATGTTGGAAGAGGTGTGCAAAAGCTGCAACACTAATTCATTGTTTGGTGGAGTTGTGAGCTGATTCAATCATTCTGGAGAGAAATTTGGAATTATACCCAATGAGCTATAAAACTGTGCATACCCTTTGATCCAGCAATCCTACTTCTAAGGCTGTTTCCCAAAGAGATTATAAAAATGGGAAAAGGACTAAAAAAAAGTAATTCCTATGTGCCAGGCACTGTGTTAAGTGTTTTACAAATATTATCCTATTTTATCCTTACAACAACGCTATGAGGCTGGTGCTGTTATAATCCCCATTCTATAGTTGAGGAAACTTAAATATACTTGTTACCTCAAGGTTGTCACTCCCCCAAGGTCATACCTAATGTCTAAAGGCCAGATTTAAACTTAAGTCTTCCTGACTCCAAGCCCAGTCTTCTTTTTTTTTTATTTGGACTTTATTTTATATTATTTTTGTTTTTTGGAGAAGGAAAGGCAGGGTAGTTTGGGATTAAGAGATTTTCCCAAGGTCACACAGCTAGTACATGTCAAATGTCTGGGGTCGGATTTGAACTCAGGTCCTCCTGACTCCAAAGCTGGTACTCTATTCACTGCACCACCTAGCCACCCCCTCCCCCCAGTCTTCTTATTTATTTTGCCACCTGGTTGCCTCATTAATATTGGGATTTGGAATAATTGCAATATACTATTGTAAGAATGGTGGGGAAATTCAGTCAATTGCCCTTCCCCAATCAAAGTGACTAACAAGATGCTCTGGCCTTGATATGTTTGTCAGGTGAGAACACCTCTGCTGAATCATTTAATCAAAAACATTAAACTAGATGATAAAACTTCTTAATTACTTTAAAAGAAATGAAATTCATTAGATTTAGTGAAATTGTGCTCTAAAGGAAATATTGAGATTGGCTATAAAGACTCAGTCATACCTTGCTTATCTTATGTAAAATAGCAGGCCAGTTCAGAAGTGAGCATTCCAGTGTAGGGCTAGCCTAGGGGTTAGTTGCAACTTTAGCTAAGCTCTTGAGAAGGAATCACTGGGGAATGGGGGGAGGGGGAGGAGAGACTCTGTCTTCTCGACTCTCCCCCTTGACCAGAGTAAGAGACATTGCAGACTTCAAAAGGTCCAGAAGATTTGGTTGTCCCAACAGCATTCCAGCCATGTGCCTGAAACAGCAATGACTGATAGCAGTGTCTGAATCAGGACCTGAGAAGAAACTAAACAACTTAGGAAAGGCAATTTCAGGACTCCAAGGAGCCCAGCAAAAAACAAACAAAAAACTACACCATGAGGAACTTCATGAGAACGTTCATAAAAGAGAAAAAGATTTCCAATGATCAAGAACTATTAGTTTACCCCTTTGCCACATGAGCTTTCTAAACTTGAGCTCACTTTTCCCTAGACTCTTTACTTGTAGAAGACTGTGGTAGAAGACTCCCAGACTTTGGGAGGAATATATTTTGTATGACTTCTTCTTTCTGTACCATCTTAGTGAATCCTCCTAATCGGAAGCTAATTGGGTCTGGGTGGCTAATTAATTCCAACTGATGATTAATGGGCATAGTAAACCAGTGGTGGTACATGATAAACTATGGCAGAGGTTCCCAAATAGTGGCCCCTGGAAATCTTTATTTAGCCCTCTAATTTTCTTTTCGAAATTTGTACAGTTTCAAAAAATATATAAAATATTCTTTTAAAAAAAAACAATGCATCTTAAATTTAATGGGGAGTCCAGGTAGCACAGTGAGTAAGAGCACTGGCCCCAGAGTCGGGATGACCTGGGATCAAATCTAGGCTCAGACACTTAGCACCCACCCAGAAACACCTGGCCATGTAACCTTGAGCAAGTTACTCAACCCCAATTGCGTAGGGGTGGCCAGCTGGCGCAGTGAGTAAGAGCACCGGCCCCAGAGTCGGGATGACCTGGGATCGAATCTGGGCTCAGATACTTAGCACCACACCCAGAAATAACTGACCGTGTAACCTTGAGCAAGTTACTTAACCCCGATTGCTTTAAAAAAATTTAAGATTAATGAATTTATTGTAAATTTGTGGGGTTTTTCCTGCATTGAAATTTTGATGATGCAATATCCTATCATGTAATGATATAGTATCATATTATAAACAAGTCATTATACCCATATATTCCTGCTGATGCATTCTTGACTTCCTGACAATGCTTAACATGCTTGCCTGCCAACTCTTGCTTGTTAAGACCTATCAGAGGACTTGACCACTGATCCATTATAATTTGCATTTTGTATGTTTATTTGGAAAATAATGTAATCACTATGACTTTAACTCCATTATCCAACAAATGAAATGTATGAATGATTTTTCACAATTTTCTTATCTTCTTTCCTTGTGCTTCCATGGTTCCCTTATTTTTATTCAGTGTCACCCTCCTGGGAGTGACACTCAATTGCATTAGAGGCTACTACTGCCCTCCTGGATCATTCCAGCACCCCCCAGGGGGAAGTATTTCCCACTTTGAGAACTTCTGCATGGTACTGAAGAACTATCCCCCTAAAATTTTCTCTAGAACCCTGAGGGTAGAAATAAACCGCAAACCACCAATGCAATTGGAGTTTGGTATAGTAGCCCTAGAGTCTACAGTACACTATTTCCAAACAAATTCACCAAAAATAATGCTCTCCATTTCTGGTATAATCTATGACATTTTAAGAAAGTATAATGCAAACTTTATGTAACACATACATAATTTAGGGGAAAATAGCTTTTAAATAGCAATGTCATCGGGCATTTGGACATTTTGTTCAGGGCTTTTGGAATAATCTGAACTTTTTGTACTTTTTCAGGGAAGTGACAAGGAAAAATTTAAGTGAAGCTAATAGTTTTGTCATTTTGCCTAAGACTAATCCTCAGTAATGTCATAGAGTATATCTCCAATTCCCACAATCCAGGGTCTTGTAAATTACTTCTGCTTACCTGCTTTTATAGAAATTTTTATGCTGTCCAGTAGAGGTAGTTTAGTCTTTTAGGGACTCCCAGGATCAAAGGTACTCCCGAGTGCTGCTGGAAGGACTTCTGTGATCTTTCCCATTGCTTATGATAGAAGAAGGAGTAGGCTCCAGGGAAGTACAAGGGTTATAAAAGGAGGACTTTAAGGACAGTGGTTTCCTTAAGAAGCAATAATAGCAAAAATAATTTTTTTTTTTAAAAAGAAGCAGTAATAGCAACATCATAAGGTGTGTAAGGGAGAAGTGGATGGAAAAAGAGGCATTACCAATTCCTAGATAGTGATCCTTCTCTAAGTCACATGTTCATACATGGAAAACATCTTCATGACTGCACTACAATTTACAAGAAACTATTTGAGTCATATCATTTGAATCAAATCAAATTGAACTGAGATATCTTTCCAGTCACACCTAATTATATTATAATGGCCTAGAATCACTTGATTTGAAAATCCAAAAATCTGTTCTCAACTTATTTTCACAGACAGACCCAAAACACACACACACACACACACACACTCAATAGATTCAGGGGTGGATTAAAGGGAGATAGGTTATTCGCTTAATGTGTAATCCTAAAGGTCATTTAGATTAGCCTCTCATAGAAAAAAATGATTGGGATAAGTTTTAGAAGTAATTTTTGGGACCCTATTATCTCTATATTAACCTTACTTTGTTTTTGTTGTTGTTAGAACATCTATTCTTGGGATTTCCTTTGGAGCTGCATTTCTCTTGCTTTCCTTCATCCTTTTCATCTGTTTTGCTGGACAGCTGCTGGTAGGTACTCTTTGGTTTTAACTTATTTTAAAAATTATATAATGAAAAAGGAAAAAGAAAGACAGAGAGAAAGAAGGAAAGAAAGAAAGAGAAGGAAGAAAGAAAGAGGAAGGAAGGAAAGAAGGAAGGAAGGCCAAGACCCTTTTTTTAACTGCTCAAAATAATGACATTTTCTAGGGAAAAAAATTATCTGTTCAGAAGATACTGCCAAGAAAGAAAATAAGTATATATCATTCAATAAATAAGTCCATAAAGGTTTAAAAAAATATAAGTCAACCCAGGAAATGTAAAATTGTGCCTGTTTTTGTGTTTATTTTATGTTCATTTGTTTTTTTCCTTTGGAATTATTTTACAGAAGTTTAGAATAGTTGATCATTAGCTGTGACTAATCTAGTAGTTAATGGGAAAATTAAATAAAGAAGTAGATTATATTGATAATTCTAAATATGTAATATTGAAAATTATTACATATTAAAATATTCTAAAATAGTAATCATTTCACTTTAGTGAATCCCACGGTTACAAAAGTGTTATGTATTTATATTTCTTAGTTCAAGTCAAATTATATTGTTTCATGATTCTAGCAAAGTTAACTGGAGAGAAAACATCCATAAAGATCTTTACTTCATTTAAGTGTCATATTGAATAAAAGAGGAAATTGACATCATTGTCTACTTATGCATGTGCATGCGAAATTTGCTTTGTGTGAAATGATGTTCCTAGCTTCTTTTTCACTTTGATTTCAAAACTGCTTTTGAACAGCAAAATGTTTGGCCCGTTCATTGGTGAGACTGTTGCATGACCTACTTCTTCTATCACATTGTAAGCTTGTACAAATGCCAATATAGATTTCTTTAGTGATCGTTGGTTAGAGCTCCCTCATGTGTCTTTGTATTGTAATATCATTTAGGTTGTTCAGAGGCCAAGCCATTTTACCTAAACTATCAATACAATTCACAGTAGTATTTTATTTTTCCTTTGATGAGTACATGTCACTCTCTGAAGAGATGATCTTTATGGTCTCTTCCACCTTTGAAATTCTATGTCACTTATTTGTAATTCCCAGGGTATATATCCTAAAGTCTGTGAATTGTCCACCCTTGTTACAAAACAAGCATTAGAAAATTCTCATAAAGGAAAATGTTAAATTAATGTCACAATGGACATTGTACTATACTGGCCACATTTTTTATTCATTTGCATTTGACAAGTACTTAATAATTACCTACTCTGTGCCAATTCCTTAGCTAGGTGCTAGGGATGGAAGGATAAGAATGTATTTATCTCTTAGAGCTGGGCCCACTTGCTGTTGGGTGTTACAGCATTCTGGGGCTCTGATTGAATGCAGACATGCCTCAACTACTCCACCTGGTTTTTCAAATTGTTCCAGAAAAGGAACTGTGTCTTCTAATTCATCCAAAATACCATCCCACCTGGGATATAAGGCAAATGAGCTACTAGGATAGCCTAGAGTTGTTGTAGGAAAAATGAGTAAGGTTTACATATTTACCACTTTTAGCACCTCTACTACAATTTAATATTCCCCCCCCCAAAATAAAACTTCATTAAAAAAAGAAAAGAAAAGAAAACATAACCATTTTTGAGTGAAGAAGCATAGAGGATCACACATCTTCCTCACAGTTATCAGGCTGACATTATGTGAAGCAACTTCTACATGTTATAAGAGGAGGCATTCATCACATACCATATATACTCTCTATTCCATTTAATGAGGGCTTTTAAAAAAAGTCAAATCAATTTATTTTAAGTTTTCCCTGACAACAGAATATAGCCTTATATTTTGTCTAAAATTATTAAATCATTTTGCTTTACTATATTATTAAGTTTGAGCCCTTAAGCTAATTTCCCCTTTCCTTTCCACTGTCTTTAATCAATCATAACAAGAAGAAAAATAGAATAAAATAATAATTACTCTTTGCTGCAGCTTTCGTGGATTTGGGAAACTAGTTTCATTTTTCTTCAAGTTAAATGTATATGAATATACATTTTATATGTGTGTAAATAAGTGTATAGGTTCCCTATATGTATATGTGTTCTATACATATGTACTCAAATATTCATTCTTCTTTGCCACAGAATCTTTTACTTTTTCTACTATATTTGTGTCGTCTCATAATATTTATCAATGGTGGCCTCTAGTCTTTCTAGTCATTTCCCAGGCCCCTAGCAGTCAGAAAAAAATAGATAAGGAAGGCTCTCATATCATAAATGCTAGGTGTTTTATTTTAATATTGTGGTAGAATCAGGAAAGAGCTAGAAACCATAGTGGTTAGAGCACCAGACCTGAGTCAGGAATACCTGATTTCAAATCAGGCCCCAGGTGCAAGACCCTCGAAAAGTCACTTAACTCCTCTCAGCCTCAGTTTCTCATATATGTAAGGATACTAATAGCAGCTATGTCCCAGGGTTGCAATGAGAATCAAATTAAATAACATAGGTGAAGACCTTTGCAAATTTTAACTACTATTATCCAAACAAGATAATGCACCAAGAGTACAAATGATAGACTACTTACCTCCTCCCCAGGTGAAAGCCATTATTTGGCAAGATTCATAAGACAAAATTGGAGTGACTTATTGAAATGTAGGATCTTTCCAGCCTTGAAGCACCTGAGATCATTCATTAAGCCTCCATCTAGTGTTCAAATTTAATCCTTATGTAGTTGAAAGTGGGAGGAAAACATGCATACTTGCAGTCCAAATTGTCCCAAGAATAAGTACTATGCCCTATCCAAATCACTTCATTATTTATTTTAATATGTTCAAATAAGTATAGATTTCATTCAAAATGTCAATGAGGCTCTGCATGTTACACTACCAAAAATCAATGTGGGAGATTATTTTTATTTACATTCTAAAAATATACATCCTTGAGCACAAAGAGAATTCATTATTGCCCATCCTAAATATTGAATTGTCTCCCTGACTTTTTGTGATTTACTAAACATATGAGGGTTTTTCTCTTGTTAACATTGTTATTTATAAATGTGTGTTGTGCCTTACCAAGCTGACTGAAATGTATGCCTTATATTCTCCCTGTACTGAATCAATATTTTATTATGGTGAAAAATTAAATTCCTAACTTGGATCTCTTCTGGAACTAGGAAACCCAGTATTTAATAACCTTTCTTTATGAAGAAATCTGAGCACTTGTAAAAAGGGAAATTAAAGTACAGTTTAACAAAACAAAAAAAAAAAACAAAAAAAGATTTAAATCTCGACTCCCAGGCCTATGTCATTATTACACATTTTTCTTCCCAATGTTTGGTTATAGGGAATCATAGTTTTAAAGTTGAGAGGGATCTAAAAGATCATTTAGTCCAACCTCATCATTTTAAAAATGAGGGAACTGAGAACCAGAGAGGTCTATTGACCTGCCCAAGGTCACAAAAAGTAATGTCATATAACCAAGATTTGAACTCAGGAAGTATGACTCCAGACTAGATCTTTTCCCACTCTACTTTGCTAGGGAAAAAAGTCATACAAGAAGACTAAAATCCTTTGCGCATTTCAAACTGTATTTGAACTATGGGGGTGGAAGGAAATAAACATTGGCAAAACATAAAAATGTTTTCTTTCATTTTATGAGAAGATTTAATCCAAGTAAAAATTTCAAATAGATATTACTAAAAATGAGTGAGTAAACTAGTAGAAAACAATTTATTAAGTGCCTACAATATCTTAGGCACTGGAGATAAAATACAAAAGCAAATCTATTCCTGTCCTCAAGGGATATAATGGGAAAATAATAGATAGAGGGGAATGATGACTGAAAAAAAATTATCTGTAGAATCATAAGAATGACAAAAATTACTTGAGGGAGAGGAAGAGGGCAAGTATGAAGCCAGGCAGATGGCAAGATGTCTAGAAGGAATGGATAGATGGGAAACAGGCTTTGAGGCTGGCTAGATATAATGGGCAAATTTTCACCCATCAATCAAAAGAACTTAGCCCAAATCACAATATACTACTTTGCCCAAGGCATGGTTTCTAGAGGTCTGGTCTGGACAGTACCATTCCAGATGGGGAGAGTAGGGGCAAGAGGTAGTAAGATAAGACAGATGGCCATGTGCCCAGGGAATGATAAGTCAAAAACAATTCATGTGTGGGTATATGTGTGTAGGCAGAGAGAGAAAGGGAGACAAATAGAGACAGAGAGAGAAAAAGAAAAGGTAAGAAAGAAGGAAGGAAAGAAGGAAGGAAGGAAGGAAGGAAGGAAGGAAGGAAGGAAGGAAGGAAGGAAGGAAGGAAGGAAGGAAGGAACGAAGGAACGAAGGAACAGAGAGAGCCTGATCTTAGAATCAGAAAACCATGGCAGAAAATCCTGCCTCTGACAAACTGGTTCTGTGAACTTGGGCAAATCAAAACCTTTCTGTGCCCTAGATATCTCCCTAAGACTTATAAGTTGTGAATTAGGTGCCAGTGTGCACTAGTCGAAGAAGATTCCTCAGAGGGAGTTCTGTACATCAGTGAAAGTGCAGCTTACATCCCCTTTCCACAGGCACACATGAGCTGTTTTGCAAATCATCCCCCAGATATCTTGCCATCTACCCTCACTTTCTCTCTCCCTCTCCCTCCTTCTGTCCCCCCTTTTCTCTTTCTCTCCTTCTCCCTTCCCCTCACCACATATATGTGCACATATTACATACATAACATATAAGTATGCACATATACATATTGCTGCATATATATCTGCATATATATTCTTATTGTACTGAAATTTTTCATCTAATGCCAGAGGTCTTACATGCTTTATGTTAAAATCCTCCTTGTCCTTCTAAATCCAGTTGAAGCAAACCTCTAAACCCATGCCAATGAAGACTGACCTCTCCTTTCTCTGTTCTCTTGTCTTCCTGGACTGTACAGGGCAGGTTAGGCTATGCTTTTGTTTATAAGCCTTGTATCCCCAAATAAACTAAAAGATCTTGGGGCCAGGGACTACATAGTGTACTTTCTTTGTATTTGCTTAAGCATATAATACATTACTGGCTCAAATCCTTGTTGAATTGTGTATTGGCTTAACTTGATGTCTTTTGAAGTTGTCATTCCTTCCTCACCTCTGCTTCTTAAAATTCCTAATTCCCTCAACTGGCACATACTAAGTGGAGTATTTAATAAACTTTCCCACTGATGTTACTCTCTTCTACCTCTCAAAAAATCTTGCATTTATATATTTATTGTATGTATATTGTACATGCTTACATAGAGATATGCTTTTTCCTCTGATAGAATATAAACTACTTTTCTCCATTTGTGTGTGTGTGTGTGTGTGTCCCAAGAACCTATTACTGTTCCTGGCATTGATAGTCCATGCTTAATAAGTACACAATGCAGTTGTCTCCTATTATAAAAATGATAAATATAGTTTCTATGTCTACCACCTTAACATTGGACACTGAGAGCAAAGGATTTCCCAGGGCTTGAAAAATTTTTTAATGGAAAACTGAAATTGACTATAATGTAATTTAAGGCAAGAACTAAATAAAACTGGCAGATCAGAGGGAAACTTAGAGGGCTATTGCCCTCTAATAAAGTTCTCTATGAGAATATATATTCTCATATATACATATAATAAAATAAAAATAAAATATCTCTGTGAGTCAGGTCAGCTGCCAGAGTCTCATGTCAGCTGCTTTGCTATCAAAATCAGGTGCAAGTTGGATGCTATCACTTGCTATGATATATAATTCCCTTCCTTGAAAACCACAGAGAATGTGGAGATTATAAAATTCCACTCTCATTAATAGTACCTGGTATTTATAGAGTGCTTTAAGATTTGCAAAGTGCATTACACATATCTCATTTGTTCTTCATAACAACCCTGTGAAGTAGGCATTGTTAGGGTTTTTTGTTGTTGTTTTTGTTTTTATTTTTTTTGAGGGGGGAAGGCAAGGCAATTGGGGTTAAGAGATTTCCCCAAAGTCACACAACTTGTTAAGTGTCAAGTGTCTGAGGTAAGATTTGAACTCAGGTCTTCCTGACTTCAGGGCTGGTGCTCTATTCACTGCACCACCTAGCTGCCTCTGTTTTTAATACTCATTTTACAAATGAGGAAACTGAGGCTGAGAGGAATTTCAATCTCTCCTGCTATTGCCCTCAGATTTTCCCTCTGACATGCCAGCTTCATTTAGCTCTTGCCTTATAGCTAATATCTAAAGCAGTATCTGAACTCATCATCTTGATGATAAATCGAGCATTATATTCACTACATCTCCTGCCTTCCAACTGATGACAAATGATGAATATCAGAAGATCATACACCTAGAGTTTAAAGGGACCTCAGAGTCAATCTCAGCCAACCCCACTCATTTTGCAAAAGAAGATGAGGCTCAGGAGAGGCTAGGTGGCACAGTGAATAGAGCACTGGCCCCAGAGTCAGGAGGACCTGAGTTCAAATCCAGCTTCAGACACTTAACACAAAAACTAGCCATGTGACCTTGGGCAAGTCACTTAACCCAAACTGCCCTCCAAAAAGCAAAAAAAAAAAAACCAAGAAGATGAGGCTCAAAGAGATTAGTCGATTTGCTTCATATCACATAGATAGCAAATTACATAGTAGAATTCAAACCAAGGTCCTCTTTACTCCAAAACCAGATCTCTTTCCACTGAGCTGTGAAGCCTATAGAATTGTTATTAATACAGTGACTTCAAGGAGATGTTGCTCCCATGTCAATCCTGTTACATGAAAGCACTGATATAGATACTCTCCACAGGAACTGATCACCCTAGTATAGGCTACTGTTGAAGGTGTCTCATCATCACTGCTGCTCATGGTTCTCTTTCTCAAAGCTACTACTAAAGAAGTTAATTTCCATACTTAATATGGCATGACATTGCTCTTGGAACCTTTCATGGTGTTATATATTAAGAGCAAATTATTATTTGCAATTCCTCCATTCCAATTCTCTCATTTCTTTTGTCATTTTTTTGTGGTGCTCATATATATTTCACCTTCTTGACATCTGTATGATGGGAGGGAGGATGTAAGGAAGAATGGCACTTGCTATCAAAAGATTTCTTGAAGGATCTGGTGGTCTTTAACCAAGAGAAGACATGATTTAGGGGTGCCATAGAGTTGTCTTAAAGAATTTGAAAGGTTGTCATTTTGAGGAGGTATCAAAATTGTGCCCTCATGAGGAACAGTGAATGGAAGCTGCAGAGGGGTAAATTTTGTATTAGTATAGGGGAAAACTTCATGACAACTAGAGCTGCTGAAAAGTAGAGTGGACTGCATTGGAAATCAGTGAGATTCCAATTAAGAAGGGTATAAAATGGTATTTATGTACAGGTATAGATTATATTAGATGACCCCCAAATTCTCTTCCAGTTTTGAGATTCTGTGTTTCTGTGAAATTGTGAACTTACCTATGGATTTTAATAATTTTCATTTTCTCACTTTGAACTCCAAAATACTCATTTGAAAAATATATCATTATACTAATCAATACCAATTTTAAGTGATTTAGAGTTTTCAACACATTTTCACAAATCCATGTTATTTTAAACTCACAACCACCCTGTGAAGAAGAGAAAAGATATTATTATCCCCATTTTATAGATGAAACTTTAGAGGTTCATAGAAGCAAAGAGCCTTGTGTGCGATAACATTGTTATGATGATGAACTTTGCCATCAGATTTGAAAACACAAGTTGAGGATAGTCACAATAATTACTGGAAAGAACCAGAGACTTTCTGTGTCTGTATGCCAGACTTAGGACAAAATGAAGATACCATATAAATGCAAGGTTATCCCTTGCAAGTATTGCTATATTAAACTTTGTATATCAGTGAAAACACTATAATATCCCTTTAACATTTCCTGGAACAAATACAAAAACAAAATAGTGAATAAAGTTTATCTTGGGGGAAGAGTACTTGGGGCTTGAATGTACCAGGCAACTAAAAACCTATAATGCTGACAAATACAAACATACCCACTCTAACTTTATGTTTCCAAGACCCTAAGCAAAGCACCATTCCAATTCTGAAGGTGCTTAAAGACCTAGAGTTCTAGCTCTTCCATTTACTGGGTGTATGACCTTGGATGAGGCATATTATCTTTCTGTGCTTCATTTTGGTAAATGATTGATACAATAAATTAAAATTAAAAATGAAATAAATTGATAAATTACCATAAGTAAAATTAGGTTAATAATACTTGCTTCTCTCCCCCCAAAAAATCAATAAAAATAATGCTTGCATTTTCTCCTGCCCAAGGTCTTAGCCTCCCCAAGAGTCCTTCTCTGTGGTGTGACTCTGGGTTCCCAGAGGCTGTGGTTGTAGATTTTGAATTTCAAATGTTACTCCTATTCAGAAAATTTTGGGTGCACAGTCCTAGAAGCAGAGTGTATTGGTAATCCAGGGACCAGTCTAAGTGCAAAGAAATATATCACCAGTAGGTGGGCCACTAGATTCTGAATTCTTTTGCCAAAGAAGTGAGTCCCATGCCAAAGCAAGACAAGAAACAGAAAAATACAAAATAGTTCTCAGACTTGTGTAGTTCTCTGTCATACCTATAGTGATGGAAGCAGGATGCTCATCCTTAGAACCACACAGTTTTTAGAGCCATTAATTTAATTCAGGGCTATTGTGAGACAAGTGCTCCATAAAATAACTGTAAATTACTATCTTTAGTCTTTTAGCCCCCCTTACACCCTTACTGTTACTTTGTCATAAGGAGGGGCTTATGTAGCTCAATGAAACTATTAGCTATGCTGTGCAATGTTGCCCAAGATGGACAGGACATACTGGAGAGCTCTGATAAAAGGTGGTCCATTGGAAAAGGAAATCACCTATAATCACAATGATGTGGTTACTGATCTAGAGTCAGAAATCCTAGAGAGTGAAATCAAGTGGACCCTAGGAAGCATTGCTAACTATAAGTCTAGTGGAGGTGATGGAATTCCATCTGGACTATTTAAACCATAAAAAACAATGCTGTTAAAGTACTGTACCCAATATGCCAGCAAATTTGGAAAACACAACAGGGGCCATTGGATTGAAAGAGATCAGTTTACATCCTAATACTAAACGGCAATGAAAAGAAATGTTCAAATTACTGAATTATTACATTCATTTCACACACCAGCAAGGTTTTCCTTAAGAATTCTCTAGTTAGACTTCAGTAATAAAGCTGAATGCCAGAGAATTGACACTTTTCAATTGTAGTGCTGGAGAAGACTTTTGAGAGTCCCTTAGACAACAAGAAGTTTAAATCAGTCAATACTTAAAGAAATTAATTCAAACTATTCATTGGAAGGTCAAATACTGAAGCTGAATCTTAAATACTTTGGCCACATAATGAGAAAAATGGGACTCACTAAAAAAAAAACCTTAATGTTTGAAAATATTAAAGACAAAAGGAAAAGGGAATGGTAGAAGATGAGAGGGATATTTAGGGTTATGAAAACAAAGAACATGAACTTGGACAGACTCTCTGAGAAGACAGAAGGGCTTGGTGTGCTATGGTCCATGGACTCATGAAGAATCAGACACAACTGAACAACAACCAGAAGAAGTGAAATGAAACATTTAAATAAAACTATAATGTAAAGTAAGTACAAGATCATGAGACAGGTACAAAGTATAAAATTGGTCTCAGGAAGAAAAACTCATTTCTAACTGATCCTCAGATAACAAATAGTCCCTCGCCAGGCTTTTACTTGAGGACTCTGATCCAATTCGGTAATATGGGAAAGAATTTCCCTTTGCTTGGTCTAATGCAGGCTTATATCTCTCAAGAGTAACTTATCAAAATAGAATTTTAGTGGAGGCTCAACAGACAAATTGTTGAATTAAGCTGCATGTGATCCTGAACAACCATTTGAGGGAAAATTAGACACATTATCCTAACACTGTAGCTACTAAAACAGAGACAAGTAACCAAATCTCTTCTCCAAGGTCAGTCAAGAACCAGTCACCCAAGCCAAACTGAAGATTTGTTTTAGAATCTCAGATTCCAGCCTTATTTCCATTTGATCAGCAGCCAAACATTCTCACTGACACTGGCTGGCTCTTGAAGAAAGGAAAGAGCTGAGTAAACAGGAAGCTTACTGTAACCCTGTACCATGGTACATGTCTTTCCGTGGTATGTACCATTGCAGGTGAAGGCACTATTTAACGAAATTGTTTCTAACAAATGTCTGTAGAGGAGTTTCCAGACAGATCCAGCTTCATGACAAGTTCCATTCTATAGTTATTTAATGTTTAAAGTCAGGTTTCATTATTCTTTTTATAAATAAAATGTCTCTGGTATTAAGTCATTGTGATAACATGTTATCTTTTCCTCAAGTGCTTTGAAACCAATTCTTATTGGGATAAAACTCCCTCTAATGTTATATCAAGTATATAATAGTAATACATTTTGAATTTATGCCAAAGTATGATAGACTACAAATTCTTTATGTGTAATTAATACATGTGAAATCAATTTAACCAAATATATTAATAATTACAGTTTATTAAGAATTCATTTCTATATCCTCAACCCTAAAGGAAAAAAAGGGGGTAGGATGGGAATTGCATTAATTTGTTACAAAAGAAAAAAAATTAAAGTAGTATTTTTTAATAAAATGGAAAACAAAGTTTGTTCCCAGTAATCACTAATGGTTTTATTCTGTTCAAAATTCTTTCTTCTCTGTCTCCTTTCTCTTTTTATACCTTTCTTTGTTCCATTCCTTTCCCTCGCCATCTTTAATACTATAGCCAACCATATATTTCTCCTGTCTACCTTACTACTGTTTTCTTTCCAACAGTATTATAGGATCTTCTGAACCTTTAAAACAGAATTTGGCTCTATTTATCTATATCTATTATTTACAGAATTAAAAAAAAATTGTTCTGTGTTAGTAAGAGGAAGAAAAAAAAAACATGGCTTTCTGGCCTGGACCTCTCATAAATAATACTGGCATTAAATATTTGGTGTTATAGTTATTAAATAAACACTTTGTCCCCTGTCCTAAATGTTTCTTTGGGAAAATTCAAAGTGCTTTATAATATTTAAATTGTTAAACTTTGCAAGTGGGTGTAAGTGTCTGACTTCTAATATTGCTTATTATATTAAAAATAGGTACCTAATCAATAAGCTGATTCTAATCAGAATCATATTAAATCAGATATTTTCTCAAACTTTCCAACCAAATATTCCATGGTTGTTAGTAGACTATCAAAATAGCTACCTATGGGGACAAGAGCTAAAATAATTATGCCATTCTGTTTTAATCTCTAATGTTATATTTTTTGGCATAAATTTTTGTGATATTTCAGCTAAAGCAGTAGCTTACGACTATAGGTACCACTACAACCTTTTTGGTATTCTTATTATTTTTAGAAGGCCTCTAATATGTTGTATGGGTAACATGGCATAGAAAAGGAGGAATGGGAACATCAAAACATACATCATTGGAAGAAGGTCCAACATCAATTAGATCATAAATCCATTGAAATACTAGTGACATCATCATCATCATCATCATAAACAACATGAAATGAATCCCTACTGCTCAAAAGGCATTCTGAGAGACTTTACATCCAAGAGAATCCCCTTGATACATTAAATAACATCCCACTGGTTGAAAGAGTTCATACAGAGTCTGATCCTTTAACTGTTCCTATATAGTATATGATCTGGGAAATCTAGCCAGATATAAGCATTGTGTTAAATTCTACAGACACTATAAAATTAAGTGCAATTCTTGCCCTATGGGATAATAATGTATGTATCCTAACACATCATTTGCTTATATGCACAGAACCTAAAAGAAATAAGGGTGAGACTCATGAAAATCAGAAATAGACTAAAACAGAAATATGTAGCTTTTCTTTCACATTTATACCCTTTTAGTATAGTATAGTATAACTCAAAGGATTCTGAGTTAGTGAGGAAATATTTGGGATGCTTGTCATAGATAGATATTCTTCTCCTATCTATATCAGATATCTCAAAAGTCTTAGTGCACTTTTAAGTTTTAATATCTTAAGTATCTTTATAAGTTTAATAGGCTTGAGTAGCTTAAACCACACTTTAAGACTTTTGGTTTACCCGAGATAAGTAACAGCCGAAAGAATTGAAAAGGTAAGATGGGGAAAGCAATGCAATTAGTAGATATGGGTCAGGTAGATTTTTTGCAGATAAACTACTACTTTGAGGATTATTAGTAGGGCTAAACTATAATAGGATACATGATCAAAATATCATTAAATAAATGGAGGATTATGTAAAAGATACCTAAAATTAAATGTTGTCACAGTCTTTTCTCCATTTATAAAGTAATTGTCTTTATTCACAATAAACAATAACAAAAGATGTACTCCCAACATGCAGCTAGAAAGTACAAAGAAGAGGGAATGGCATTTCCTACATAGTAAAAATAATGTGGATGATTGTGATCAAAGTGATTTTCTATTATTTTTACTGGTACCACAGTGGGATAGCCTTTGGCTTGAAGCAAATTAGAATCACTAGAGAAAATGTGAACTATAGTGCATCATACATATTTATTCTTTATCCCCTCTTCTTATTTCAGTGAAAAAGAAAGGTCCCTTTTTATTCTACTTTTGGTCTCATTAACATAGATTAAAACTGAGATAGTAGGTAAACCTCCCAAAACAAAGTTTCAAATAGCATTATCAGTCTTAAACAACATCTTGGGGAGTTAAAACTGTCTTTTATTTCTGAAGCATTGATTTATCTCTGTGTCAAAACATCTTCTACTTGTAGTATGAAGGTGGTGGTAGGGAAGCAACCTATTGGGTTAGATGTTGATTTTTTTTTTAAACTCTCGAGACCCATAGTAACTGGCTTAGTAGGTAAAGGCATTAAGATGAGGATGGACTTCTTTTTTCTCATCATCATCATTATTCCAAGACAAATCATTCTCATTTTGTTCAGTGGAATTCAGCTGGAAATGGCATGTGGACAAGTTGTTTTCTGAGTCTTGTTCCTTTATATTCAAGAAAAGAAACAATCATTTATTAAATGCCTACTGTATGCCAGGTACTGTGCAAAATACTCTACTAATATAATCTCATTTGATCCTCGTAACAACTTCTGGGAGGTAGCTGCTATTATTGTTTCCATCTTATAACTGAGAAAAATTGAGGCAAAGAGAGGCTAAGTGCCTTGTCCAGGGTCACACAAGTGACCAATGCCAAGGCTACAAAGTGTCTTAGACTAGATATGAGCTCAGATCTTCCTGACTCCAGACCCAAAGCTCTATCCACTGTGCCACTTAGCTGTCTCTGTAAACAGATATTTTTTTTAAAAAACCTGCTTTTCATAGTTAAATAAAAGTATTAGGATGTCAGTTCATCTTTTTGTAACCTCATTGAAAGCATCTTCAATACAACTCCAGTAGCAGACATGACAGCAGGAATTATATTCACCTCATCTTGTTCTCACATGATTTTGATTTCTTCTACCAAGTCTCTGTGTTTTGAGATCTTTTGATCTTCTTTTAATCTTGTCATCTCTTTGGATGGGATTCAGAGAGCAGTGGTCCAAGGACAAGTCACTTTCCTGATATTATTCTTAGACGTTTGCTCAGATGGATAAAGTGAGTGCATTCCTTTTTGGGAACCAAATAAAAGTATTAGAATGTAAGCTAATCCCTCTGTAATGTCATTGAAAGAACTTTTGGGACATTTCCAGTAGCATACAGAATCACAGAGATGACATCCTTCTCATCCTATTGCCATATAGTTTTTAATTTCTCTACTGGACCTCTGAGCTTTAAAAATTGATCATTCATTCTATGTAGTTTGGAGACTCTAAATATTTAGTATGGTCACAATAATAATAATTACCATTATTATTGTCATTATTGTTTTATTAATATTGATATTATTATTTTATTGGATAGGTTGCATCAACTCCACAAATAAGATGAATCTATAAGAAATGTTTGAAAATGATTATGATCCACACCATAAAATAACCAGAAGAGAAATTTGAGTAATCAAGTGTTTTTCCACAGATTTTAATAGATATATTAAAAAACTTAAAAGACATTATTTTGTATGTATTATTGAAGATAATATGAAAGCATCAAAAGCTTTCATAAATTTATTCTGAGACTAAAATTATAATCCCAAAACTATTTTAAAGAATTAAATGACTTTATCAAGTTAGTGTCTCTGAAAATGCAGCTAACTGGTCACACACACACACACACACACACACATATATCTATATATACACATATACATATATACATGCACATATACATAAAAGTATGTGTGTTTATATGCATATACCTACACATAAAAAATATATGCATAAATGTATGTGTGTCTTAATGATTAGTTAAATACCATTTGCATTTATAAAAATTACTGTGATATTATTCTGCTTCCTGCTTTTTCTCTCTTAGCAATGCAGCAAAAAAGCCTCTGCTTCATTATTGTGGATTTTGAAGTCATCTGGAATAATTGCAAATCGTCCCTGGCCACGGATCACTCTCACAATTACCACCACTACTATTATATTAACCATGGCCATCTTCAACATGGTAAGTACCTGAACATGTATACTTTGGAGCCCACATCACCCTAATCATTTTCTATCATATTTCTTAATGACTTTTCACAATTAAGGCCTGTAGTTGTTTCAGTGGGGGACATTATGCCATTTTTCTTTTATGAAATTTTACTTCAATTTTCTTTTTTTTTTAAAGCAATTGGGGTTAAGTAACTTGCTCAAGGCTACACGGCCAATTATTTCTGGGTGTGGTGCTAAGTATCTGAGCCTGGATTTGATCCCCATGTCATCCTGACACTGGGGCCGGTGTTCTTACTCGCTGAGCCACCTGGCCACCCCTTCAATTGTCAATAAGGCCATTGGAAGACAGGTGAGATTATCTTCAAATAGCTATGAGGTGAGGAAACTTCATGTTCCACTTCTGCTATTGCTACAGACCAAAGGACAAGGAAGGACATCAAAAAGGACACATATGTTCACCCAGAAGGACAACAGAGAAATACAAGGGCATGGTTCCAAAGAAGAGCAAAGTTGGGGCCTTCAGTAGTCCATGCCAGTTTCTATTGCCAAATTCAGCTCACTTGCTACAGAAAGGGCAAAATGAGGTATAGAATGTGTGTTATCAAAATTTTCCATTTCTTCCATTTGTGATTGGCAGAAAGTAGATGCTTGATGTTGAGCTGAATTGATCTGCCACAAGCACCAGAAGAGGAATATAAATAAAATTGCCAAATTAGTATCAAAAGCCCATGGTAAAGATGTCAGAGTCAGAGAGGAATATGTGGAATGGCAGCAGCTGAGAAAATATGTACTTGGTCGAGGATTCCTGAGAATTTGGTGCTCCTTAAGACCTTCTTGCCCAAGCATGGCTAAAGCTGTTAACTGCTATCAAGAGCTTCCCTTCTGAGAAATGCAGGCAAAGTTTTTGCTGGCCTTGGTCCTTGGGCCTCACTAGATTTAATCCTAGTGAAAATGTTGTCATCATGAAATCAAAAACCAGTGAGTTGAATTTGGCATTTAAAAGCCCTTTACAAACTGTCTAGAACTTGTATCTGTGTACACACAAACATATATATGTTTGTGTGTGTGTGTGTGTATATAGAATACGTATATAATATACACAGACAAAAATGTATGTATTTATTACATGCAGTAATATAGATAGATAGATAGATGGTATATATGTATAGACATACACATATACACAGTAATACATATATTATGTCTATAAATATACACATATAATTACTATAATATAGCATAACATTATATAATAAAATATAAGATATATCCCATATTTATTTAACTATAGTTGTGTAATATCTTCCTAATAGAATGGAAGAATTGAAGCTCTTTGAGGATAGAAACTTTCTTATTTTTTGTGTTTGTATACCTAGTACCAGCACAATTGGCAGTTAGGTAACACAGTGGATAGGGCCCTGGGCCTAGAATCCAGAAGAACTGAGTTCAAATCCAGCCTCAGATCCATATTAGCTGTGAGACCCTACAGAAATCACTTAACCCTGTTTGTCTCAGTTTCCTCATCTATAAAATGAACTGGAGAAGGAAATGGCAAGCTACTCCAGTATCTTTGCCAAGAAAACCCCAAATGGGGTCATAAAGAACCAGACATGACTGAAAAGATTGAACAACAAAACAGCAGTGATGGTGACTCAATCTGAAGAATTATTGTTAATTCAGTATAAATTTCCATCCATTTAACAAAACTGTAAAGATCTCTTGTCTTATTCAAAGTCAATACATTTAATGGAGACTAAAATTTGCTGTGATAACCATGTATTTTAGTAATAGCTTAGCCTAGACTTTCATTGGCCCTTGATTTATTACATTTTTAAAGCTTCAGAGGGATTATATAGAACTCTCACTCAGGGCCAACAAAATTTCTTTGCCAAAGAATTCAGAAACTAAATTGTGAAATCTGGAGGTATTTTCAAAAACTAAAAATGCCCTTGTTTTTTCTTATTGAGCTATGTGATTTTCCTTTCCATGAAATTTTGTCTTTAGTTCCGAAAATTTTTTGTTTGTTTCATTTTGTTTTATAATAGATGATTTCCACCCCTTTTTTCAATGAGGACTTTTAAAATCTTTGAATCTTAGCTCAAAAAGAAGATTTTCCTGTGAATGTTTTAGCATCTTCAATAACTGTGTTTCCCAAGGTTCTCAGTCTTGTTGGCAAGCCAATTACTTTGAAGTTCAATTATTTTCATGTCATTATCATGAATTTGCCTAAAATAACATTAATAACCAAGATACCAATCATTATAGCAATGCTGAATGAGGGCCAATGCATCACGTGACCTAAAGATGGTTCAGAGAGTCCCTTAATAACATTTGTTTAAGATACAAAGCTGAATAGCATTTTAAATGTCATTAAACATAGAAATAAAATTTAGAATCAGCTTCAAACGCAGAAAAAGAGATAAAGATCAAGAAAACATAAGACAAAAGAAGCAGCCCAGGAAGTCATCAAATGAAGTACTGCATCCTCCAAACAGTCTGTGTTCCGAATGCATTAATGCACTTTTTTGACATTATCATCATAAATCTCATTAAAATTCATTTAGTGAGTTCCTATTCTGGGCAGGATACTGTGCCAAATGTTTAGGACACAATGAGATATAAGACAGAATCACAGAATTTCAGAGTTAGTAGGAGTCTCAGCAGCCATCTAATCCAACCTATACTACTCCCCCAAATCCTCACCACAATATACCCAACACATGTTCATACAACCTTTACTTGAAAAACTCCTATGAAAGTAATTTCACTACTTCTTGAAGCATTCCATTCCATTTCGTGATAGTTTTAATTGTTGGAAAATAAAATTTTATATCAAGTCTAAATTTTCTTCTTAGAAAATTCCATCAATTGTTCCTAATTCTATCCTAATTCTGAGATGAATCAGAAATTTAATTACTATCATGTGCAACTGAACAGTCTATTAAGTACTTGAAAAAATATATACATATACACATGCCTATATACATACATACATACACATATGTAAAGCCAAACATGAGCAGCTCTCCTGAGGACTGCTGCTGTGAATAACTTTAAGAGTTTAATCGCATAGTATAATGAACTATTTTTTTTAAAGCAATTGAGGTTAAGTAACTTGCTCAAGGTTACACGGCCAGTTATTTCTGGGTGTGGTGCTAAGTACCTGAGCCCGGATTTGATTCCCAGGTCATCTGACACTGGAGCTGGTGCTCTTACTCACTGAGCCACCTGGCTGCCCCTAAGCAATTGGGGTTAAGTAACTTGTTCAAGGTTACACGGCCAGGTGTTTCTGGGTGGGTGCTAAGTGTCTGAGCCTGGATTCGAATCCCCAGGTCATCTGACACTGGAGCTGGTGCTCTTACTCGCTGTGCTACCTGGCTGCCCCATAAATTCACTATTTATTCAGCAATTAACTAAAGCTTAACATTCAAAAAACTAAACCATAACATTCACAACAACATAATATAGCAACTTACTACTAAGGTGATCACATAGTCTCAAACAAAACATATCATTCAGTAAGCCACAATCTCTTCAATCAATACACAGTATTCAAGTAAAGTACTTTTACATCTTCTCTCAAAGCTGACTTGCAGTTGTTGTTAAGGAGTAGCAGAAAGTATAAACACCATGTACCCCTAGTTCACAGTAAGTTGCAAATCTCATCAGTTAATACAGAGTATCTAAGAAAAGGCCTCTTTCATCTCAACTAAATCATGGACTGACTGTTGCCAGCTCTTGCCTGGATTCACACATAGGCAGCTCTTCACTCCTGTTCCTTATCTCAGCTCATAGGGACTGCTCCACTGTAAGTCCTTCACAGTTTCTGTTTCTAGGAAGACAAAGCTTAACATGGCTACAACAATATTTATACACATTAAGCTTAACAGAGCTACAACAATATTTATAAACATTATCAGCACTATCATTGCAATTCACTTTCTGAGAAATCAACATAAATCTACAGAGTGCTTCTGTCTGACAAAGTAACACTAACACAAATCAACAGAGTGCTTCTGTCTGAGAAATCAACACAAATCAACAGACAGGATGCTTCTATCTGACAAAGCAACATCAACACAGAACAACACATAAAACAACAGCATTCCAACCTCAAATTCTCTCTCTTAGCTCCACTTACTCCTAGCTCTGCTTGAGCTTTTCTTTGCTCTACTCCTTCCTGTTCTGCTCTTTCAGCAAGCTCCTCCCACCATGGACTCCATGTGATTACATTAGGCCTATTAAGGGCAGGAAGGTCTTCAAATTCCCTTAGGCCTATTAAGGGCAACACAATATATGTTGTATCCAACAAAGACTCTTTTTTTTTTCTTTTTTTTTGCTTTTTGGGGAGGGAAGGTAGGGCAATTCAGGTTAAGTGACTTACCCAAGGTCACACGGCTAGTAGGTATTAAGTATCTGAGGCCGGATTTGAACTCTGGTCCTCCTGACTCCAGGGCTGGTACTCTATTCACTGCACCACCTAGCTGCCCCAACAAAGATTCTTGATACAATAAAATGTGAGGCTCAAAAGCACTTGAATACCTAAAACAAGCAAAATACTGCTTTTCTTGCAATTACAAATTTATACACACACACACACACACACGTACTGTCTCCTAGAAAGCTTCTATTCTCTAAGCTAGATATCTCCAGTTTTTTCATGATCTTCATATTGCAAAGTCTTGGGGTCCTTCACACTTTTCATTGCCCTTCTCTGAATGTTGTGTAGCTTAGCAAAGCCCTTCCTAAAATGCCATATCCAGAGAATATTTTGTATGACATAGGGTTGTTTAGCCTGGAGAAGAGATTGCTTAGGAAAGGCATCATTGCTATAACTAAGTATTTGAAAAATTGTCCCATGGAAAAAAAGATTAGACTCATTCTGCTTGGTCCTACTGGACAGAACAAGGAACAATCAATGGAAGTTGCAGAGAAGCAAATTTTGGCTTGATGTAGAGGAAAACATTCCCAATATTTAAAGCTACCCAAAGTGAATGAGGCACCCCAAGGAGTAACAAGTTCCCTCTCATTAGGGAGGGAATTCCCTCTTTCTGTATCAAGGCTAATAGAATCCACTTTGAAGCTATTTTAAGGGTGTCCAGTTTCCCAGGCTACATATGCACTGGTTCGCTATGTTATAGAAAGAATTCTTGTTCAGGCATAGAGTATCTTAAATAGTCTCTGAGGTATCTAAAACTTTGTGATACTCTTTCTGCTGTGCACCAGCCTGCAATCTAGTTAGAAAAACAGGATATCTACATAAATAGTATCTACTAAGTGTCACATTAGTGGTTCATAAAACAAGTGACATGGGATTTTAGGAGAGGAAATATTCAGGAAAGTAGGGGTAGCTACAATTAGCTTCATTGAGTGAGGAGATTGAGACTTACGTGCTAATGGGATAGAGAGGAAGAAGTGAATTCTAGATGAAGAAAATGGCATGATTAAAAGCACAGGGAAAAGTGCGGGCATTTCATGAAAACAAAGAATCAGTACATTTGACTAGGATGAGGATTCATGTAAAAGAAATTGAAGGTTTGAAGAGAAGTTTTGTAGAGGCCTAAAATGCCAGGCTAAGGAGTTCAGATATTATCTTATAGGCATGAGGGAACCATGGAAAGTACCTGCACAAGAAAGGGAGTAGAAGAGTACAAAGTAGTGTTTTAGGGAAATTAATCTGATGATAATCTCAATACTGGATGGATTGCAGCAGGGAAAGAAAATATTTACCCCTGCTTTCAAGTAAAAGTTCAGTATTATATTACAGTTTCAAATGTAAGATAACTTTGGGACATTTTCATACATTTTCAGGTATAAAGCTGCCACCCTTCCTATATCTTGGTAAACTATCAAGGGGCAGTTTTCCAGTCAAAACCTGCAATTAGAAATAATCATATTCCCTCAGTTTTGCTCTTAGATTCCTACTAACACAATCAGTGGATTAATTTAAGTCATTTGAGTACTCCAACACAGAAGATATCATTTCTGGATAATAATCTCTTGGTAAGGGCAGTAACTTCTTCAGGCCTGTAAAGGACACATGTAGTAATATATTATGGTCAAGAGAAATAATTGTTCAGTCTCTGGAAAAGTTATGATTCTTTCCCAGATTCCTAACTTATTATAAGGGAGAAACTTAGACATTGGGGATAAGGTATACAATTTAATTTTTAGTACATTCTGTTTTCTAAACACCCCTTTTCATATAGTTTTGTATATGTGGGGATGTCTTTTATCACAAATTATAGTTTAAGTTGAGGCTATATGTATGGGTTACCAAGGGTTACCAAACTAGCAATAGAGGGTACCCTGAGAAAATATAGGTTACAGTAGACTGAGGAGGATAGAAGCAGAAAAAGAGGAAAATACATTTCTGTATTAAGGCTAATAGAATCCACTTTGAAGTTATTTTAAGAGTGTCCAGTTTCCCAGGGCAAGTAATTCATGCATTTATTCATTTAATGAGTTTTTATTTTTTTAGATACATACTATATACAAGGTACTGTGCTAGGCACTGGAGATCCCAAGACAACAATAAAATGCTTTGGGGCAACTAGGTGACACAGGGAATAGAGCACCGGCCTTGGAGTCAGGAGGACCTGAATTCAAATCCGGCCTCAGACACTTAACACTTATTAGCTGTGTGATCTTGGACAAGTCACGTAACCCCAATTTCCCTTCCTTCCCCCCCCTCCAAAAAACAAAAATGAAATGGTCCCTGCTTGAAAGTGATTACATTCTTCTGGGGAAAACACCATGTTCACAAATGAGTCAATAAAAATAAATGCAAAATAATTTTCAAATAAAGAGCACCAACAACTAGGGTAGATCAGGAAGGATTTCATGTAGGAGGTCATATTTGAGCCAAGCTTTGAAGGAACTTAAGGATTCTTAGAAGTGGAACTGAGGAGAGAATGCATTGAAGTCATGGAGGACAACCTTTGCTAAGGTATGAAGTAATTTGGGAGGAGGAATTGGAGGGGAGACACTAATGGAAAAATAAAAAAGACTCAGAACAGAGACTTGGGTGACATCCAGGGGAAAGACACTGATGTTAATTTTATACTGAAAAGGAGACTAAGAAAGATCAGGTAGATGTGTGGAAGAGCAATTTGCCCTAAAATTGTTGTCACTATTCAGTCATTTAATCATGTGTGATGCTGTGATACCATGGACCATGGCACACCAGGCCCTTCTGTCTTCCACTATTTGTTGAACTCTGTCCAAACTCATATTCATTGCTATCATATTGCTATCTATCCATCTCATTCTCTGATGTCCCATTTCTCCCTTTGCCTTCAATCTTTCCCTGTATCAGATGCTTTTCCAATGAATCCTGTCTTCTCATTCTGTGGCCAAAGTATTTAAGCTTCAGCTTCAGTATTTGTCCTTCCAATGAATAGCCAGAGTTAATTTCTTCAAGTATCGACTAATTTGATCCCCTTGCTGTCCAAGGAACTATCAAAAGTCATCTTAGCATCACAATTTGAAAGTATCAATTTTGTGGTATTTGGCTTTACTTATAGTCCAACTCTTAAAGCCATACATTGCTCCTGGAAAAATCATCTTGTTATTATTCAGTCATTTTCAATTGTGTCTGACTCTTTGTGACCCCCCCCCCCCACATTTGGAGTTTTCCTGGCAAAGATAATGGAGTGGTTTGCTATTTCTCCTTCCAGCTCATTTTATAAATGAGGAAACTGGAGCAAACAGGGTTGACTTACCCAAGGTCACATAGCTAATAAGTTTCTGAGACTAGATATGAACTATGGAAGGCAAGTCTCCCCTGACTCCAGGCCCAGCACTTTATACACTGCAAACCATAGCTTTTCCTATACAGGCTTTTGCAGGCAAGGTAATGCCTCTGATTTTAGTATGCTATCAAGATTTGCCAGAGCGTTCCTTCCAAAGAGCAAAGCTCTTTTAATTTCATTCCATTAACAAGGAAGCAATTCTGTAAATCTTCTATAACCAAGTCATTAAATACATTGTCCATCTGTGTTGCAACAGTGCTGAAATGTTATATAAAGCAAGTAAAAAGATTTTATTTTAAAGTTTGCATACTAAACTGGACAATATTAAAACATGCAATGAGAATATAAAATGATTAAGCATTTGACATAATACTTTATAGGGTGTTGTCATGTAAAGAAATAAAAAGCCTATGATTTTTTAAAGTTCTTTTTATAAGATGCTTTTTGCCCCTTATGTAACTAGTATCTATTAACTAGTTTTTAAAAAAGGGAAAAAAAGAAATGAGATTTAATTTGAGCAACAAAAGACTAATTTTTTTCTAACTAAATATATGCAGGTTAGAGAAGGAATGAATGACAGGTAACTAATTCAATGTTTATAAATACTTGATAAGATCAACATTCAGGTCAGGGCTAAGCCTTTTGCACAATACAAAGGTGTATTTTGAGGAAAATGTATATTGTATAATAATAGAAATGTGCTGTAAACTTACTTCCTCACAAAGCAATCTATTCCTTGGTAAATGAGGTAGAAAGGTTTGTAGCAGAGATAGATTAAAAAATTATCTTTGAAGAAAGAAATAAAAACAAGTGATTTTATTTGCTGAATTAGCTTTTGGTGCAGTCTATAGCAGCTATTAGGCAAGAGATAAGCTAAATTGCATGATTTTTTTTCTGTTCCTGTAAACCCAGAGAGAAAAGATCATAGCCCTTCAAGAGCTGACACTTCTCTCAAAGTTGTAGCAAAAGGTCTATCTGTGCCATGGAATCAGTGATACTGATCTCAGTAGATGGTCCTCATACACTTAGTATAAACCCTTGGAGGGTAGGGAGTGTTTTGTTTTTTGTAGGGTCTTCAGCATCTAACATAGTGCCTTGTACATAAGTAGGTGTTTAATTGAAATGATAATAAATAACACTTTTAGTTGCTAAAATGATAGAAAATCAACATTAAGAAATATATCTAGCTGAATAACTCCTTCCTCTCTGATATCCAATGAATGAAAGAGAGAGAGAGAGAGAGAGAATTTTGTGATTATTTCCTGAGAAACAGGTTTCAGCTTTTCAAATTGCCTGAACTTTTGAGATATATCAGGTTACAGTGTAAAAACTACTACCATCATCTATACCTCAGCATGATATAAGTACCCATCTGCCATCATCCCTTACCATGTGCTCCTTACAAAATATTCATCTAGTCAAAGCAGAAAAATTGAGGATATAGTTTAAAATAATTTAGACCTGATTCGATTCAATTCAATAAACATTTATTATATGCAAAGCACTGTATTGGATGCTAGAACTACAAAAACAAATAGTGCATACATCAAACAAGCTTCCATCCTGCTAAGAGATATGCTATGTACCAGGTAAGTAAATATAAAATAATCTGAAGAGAAATGGTGCTCTAAAAATATGAAAGGTCATGAAAGGTTTTCTATGAAGGTTGACAAATAAGATGATTCTTGAAAAACCAAAAATTCTAAGAGTCAAAGGTTAAAAGGAAATGGATATCAGGAATGTGAAGGTACAGATATATAGCCTCTATGAAGTCATAGTCATTCTAAATGGGCAGTGCAATAACAAGTGCAAGAAACAATAAACTAATCTGGCTGGAATATTGAATGATGAGGGCCTGGTGGTGAATTCATGATCAGAGAGAAGAAAATAAGTATGAGAACAAATATGGTGGTAGAATCAACAAGGATTCGTATCTGATTTGGTATGGGAAAGTGTATGAAAAAAGAAAGAGACAAGGATGAATCTTGAGGTTGAAAATCTGGATGACTAGATATATATATATATATATATACAGAGAGAGAGAGGTGTTATCTGCCTTAGGGAGCACCCACAGTTAGCAGGAAGGACATTGGAAATGATGCAGCAAAGAAGCTTTAAAAGGTGCAATAGATGAACCAAGAGAACACTGTTCTGAAAAGCCAAGAGAAAAGAGAGAATCTAGGACAAGGAATTGATCAACAGTGTCAAAAACTAGAGAGGCTAAAAAGATGAAGACTGAGAAAAGGCTATTTGGTTTACATAGACATACAGAACATTTATTAAGTTTTTACTATTGGTTCATCTCTCTAGTTATTTTTAGCAATTACTAACATAGTGACTCTTTTAAAAAAAAAATATTGACCAATAGTTTTTCTACTACAGGTCACTTAATAGATTTTTTCAAGTGAAGTATTTGAAGGAGAAAGGAGAATACAAGTTAGGAAAATTATCTTACTTTTGAAAATGATGAATAGTATCTTTTGGGTCTACAAAAGATATATGGGATTGAGGACTTCAAGTTTGTTTCAGAATTTGTCTCCAAGGGAAAATGCTATAATATTTTCATTGCATTGACTTGAAAAAGATGAAATTCAAGTGCACTCTGCCTAATAAACCTATATGTATAAGTCTGTTAGGTTTGTTTCTGATATTCAAGAAGTAGGTGTAGAACGCCAAATATCTAGATGAAAAATTGGGAAATTCAAATATGCTCAAATATCTTCATGTGGATTTTTACTGTTTTTATATTGATGTTTAGGATTAACACTCAGTGTTGAGAGCACTGCCACACTTTTCTTGACATATTTCATAATGTATTTTGCATCATATTTTTCATGCTACTCTCAAAAGTTCTTTTGAGAATCTTACTATATTTTAATCATAGTTTTTTTTGTTGTTGTTACACACAAGAAAAAAGTCTTTAACCAATCAGTTTGCAACTACCTAAAAATTTTACAGGACAGCAATTAGCATGGCCTTATGAAGAGCAAACTCTGGAGGGTCAATTCAGTTTCTTTTTGTGTTATACAGGAAAGAGACAAGGAAGCAGCAATCACAGTAATCTATCTGGACTTTTGGAACAATGACATTTTAGTAAACTTCCTAGGAAGAAATAAACCTGATATTGAATGCAAATTGTCAATTTTGTACACTTCTTTTTAAAAGCATGTTGCTGAGTTGTATTAAGTATAACATACAAAATCTTGAAAGGAATTCTACAATTCAAATCCTTATTAAAATGTCATATGAAGTTTGGGTTTCTGCATTTTTAAGGGTTGTGGAAACCAGAAGACACTAAGAACAACTGAAATATTTTTTTGAAATGAAGGAGGAAAGAAGATGGTGAAAAAATACCAGATTGTTTCTTAATAACTAGTTCTAAGAATCTGATAAAATATTATTATATATCAGGGGCTTGATTAGTAGATTAATACAGAAAAATATAAAATGATAAACCATCACATTCATATTTTCCTCAAAGGCAAAGACAACTGTAGAGGACTACTGAATAGATAATTTCCATTTGCCTCAGACTTTCTTTATCTGAGAAATACGTAAGGTCCAAAACTATTGGACATCCTGCAGACTGGACTGCAGAACAACCAAACTCTCAAAATCCTGAGGTTACTGCCATAACTGATACAGAAGAAAAACAGTCTGGGGTGGCCAGGTAGCACAGCAAGTAAGAGCACCGGCTCCAGTGTTGAGAAGACCTGGAGATCGAATTCCAGGCTCAGACACTTAGCACCCACCCAGAAACACCTGGCTGTGTAACCTTGAGCAAGTTACTTAACCCCAATTGCTTAGGGGTGGCCAGGTGGCTCAGTGAGTAAGAGCACCAGCTCCAGTGTCGGGATGACCTGGATCAAATCAGGGCTCAGATACTTAGCACCACACCTAGAAATAACTGGCCTTGTAACCTTGAAAAAGTTACTTAACCTCGATTGCTTTAAAAAAAAGAAAAAGTCTCAGGCAGGCCATTTTTTTTTACTAGAGAACCTATTAGAAATAAATTTATTAATTAAATCCAAAGTTCATCTACTTAGAGAAATCCAAAGGGCTAGATTCATACTACTTTTGAAAATCTCCTGGATACAAATAATTTTCATCTTATAGTTTATAGAGTTTGAGAACAAACACAAACTTTGGTAATTAAGATTTAAGGAGGAAACAAAGTTTAGGGGACAAGGTTTAAATCATCAAAGAGAACAATACTATATATTAGCATCTTTGGACACTTCCTAGAGATTCATTTTCCTAAATCCATTCAGTCTGATCTACTTGGGGAGAAAGGAGGATATTCTTAATTGGATTAAGCAAAGAGCCTTTTGTTCCTACTAAAGATATTAGTCTAATCAGTTTCTTGAAGGATTCCCTCCTGGACTGATTATGCCTGTTCCTTTAGGAACTGATTAGACCTTAAAATAATAAGGAAGGAACAATTTTTTTTCATTCAAGGCATTGTTTCTTCGGAATAAATTAAGTACCAGGAAGGTTTTCTACTCAGGTGAGATGAAGAACCTTAGACAGACACTGAAAATATATGATTTTTAAATATTTCTAAAAGGGAATGAGGTGAGGGTTAGGGGAGCCTTAGTGAAGATCCATTTCAGGCTCACTTCAGCAAGTATATAGGTTCCCATCTTATGTTAATAACTGACATTGCCTCTGGGGGAAGGGAGGGAAAGCAATCCTTCCCTTCTGGAAATACAAGTGTTATCCCAAAAGGGCCAAGGCCCAAAGAAAAAAAGGTAGAGTTGTTTCCCCCTCTTATAGACTACCAAAGGGAAAAGTTCCTCCTGACTCAGTCCTCAGGCATCTTCAACACAACCTCACATCACAGCTATTCATGGGAATCATAGACCGATGGAGAGTTGCCGCATCATCCTCAAGTGCTAGAATTCTTCACTTCAGAAAATTCTTTCTTCCAAACATCAATGCGTTTTAATTTAATCAAGTAGATTGGGGGACCTAGTTGATCAGGAGATCTCCACTCAACTCATGCTACAATTGGAATGATGGTATGACCAATCGCTTCCCAATCACATAGGGGCAAAAGAAGAGCATATGATTTTAAATTATAGCAAGAGTTCAATTAACTAAGAAATCATTCAGTGAACATTTATGTGTAGAATTCTGTGCAAGAGCCTGAGGGGGTAGGGGTGGGGGTGCGATTCAATTTTAGATTTAAAAAATAGCCCTTGCTCTCTTGGAGTTTTTAATTCAACATTGGGAATACCCAGCAAAACTGAGTATAATACTTCAGGGGGGGAAATTAATATTCAATGAAACAGAGGATTTTCAAGCATTCTTGATAAAAAGACCAGAGCTGAATAGAAAAGTTGACTTTCAATATAAGAATCAAGAGAAGCATGAAAAGGTCTGTAGCTTCGTGTTTACATACATTTCCTGGGATCAAAGGATTTTAGGATTTAGAAGTATCATGAAACCCTAAGAATTTATCCACTCATCCATATCTAGATGGGGAAACTGTGCCCATATCATAAGTGATTTGGTTAAGGCCACACATATACTATCATAACCATACCTTGGTTCCTTCTGTCTCTTAGAATATGCTTTATGAAAACTCAGACATGCTAGTCATTTTCCTTCAAATTTCTATGAGGAATCTTTTGCTTCTTATGGAACACAATTTTGGTACCCAGCAGGACAGTTATCACTTGGCAAAATTACCAGTGTTAATTAGGATGGTGGGAGTTATAAATCACTTTTTCAAGTTTCATTTTTTATCAGGGACTAAGAACCTGCAGATATCTATAAACACAGCCCTTCCTGAACACAAACCCAGCATGCACTATATTGCCTAACTTGAACCCCTGTCCTGAGACTCTGACCTCATGTTGCTGACTTTTGCTCCCTCCTTACCCTGAGCTCTGCCAGATCCAGACCTAGGCTGACCCAACAGAAGAGCTTCAGGATGAAAGAGGGGAAGTCCTGGGAAAGCTGGGACTTTGGGAATGAGGTTGAAATCCTCAGCTTCAGAATGATACACAAAAATGAATGATAGAAGTAGATGTCATTTAGTTGCTTTGGAAGGGGAATGGGAAGGTGCTGTGTGGGAGATTACCTGGCTCCTCTGGAGTATTTGTATCCAGAAAACCAAATCAGTTCAGCCCCCAGGCAGGCTGCAGACCTCTAAGGTTAAGCCCTATCAAGACATAGACTCAGAGTTACCTGCTGAGAAACTCCTAAGAACTGAAGCAATTCACCACAATCAGTGAAAGTACTTTTTCCTGACTAAACTCAAATTCCTGGTTCCTTATTAAAGCTTATTAAGCATCTTGGTCTCTTAAAAAGAAACAAACAAAAAAGAACCAGTGGGAATAAAACAAAAATGTAAATAACTTTAATGTTGGAATTAATTTTATATATGTAACACTAGCTTCCATAGCTTCTCCAGCAGAGATTAAATGGTTAGTTCCTTTAAAAGGTCTTTGGAATCCATTAGAGTGATAGTTGTACAGACACTCCTTAAAGAGTCAGAGGGGAGAGTGTGAGTTTGATATGTGAGAAGTGTGTGAGAACAAAAAGAGCTTTAATTACTATTTGGAAAGGTTTTAGTTTTAATTGTCGCCTGTGAAGAGACTTTTCCTGTCAGGATGAAAAGAGGATAAGACAAGGTTTTGTCTAACCTTTATATCATGAATAATTAAGAAGATTTTTGAGAAGAGACTTTAATTGGTATCTTGAAACTGAGTGGTGGGACTATGCTTCAAAAATGAAGAGATGAATTAAAGTGATGGTGAGAAGTGACTGACTGTTATCTATGATAAAACATTATAAATAATTATGTATGTCATTGGTATTATCTGTTACTCTGTTAATGAACCAATAACCTTAGGGTTTATTTAAGTCCATGAGATTTAGGGACTTTGATACATAGAGGTTATTAACTATTTTAGGGGAAATTTTTTTCTCCAGTTTATTTGATATTGATGATTTTTATTTATGATTTTTGATATTTTTTATTTATGATATTTAATGCAGTGAGGTAGTGGTTCAGAGTTAATATTAATTAATAAGAAAGTAGTTGCAAATTTATTCATCAGTAAAGAAATATAAAAACACATCCCTGGAATAGCTTAGAATTTGGGATTATGAGAATGAATGTGGTAACAAGGCAAACCAGTATGAGGAATGACCACTCATGTAGCACACATGTAAAGGAGTTAGTCCAAATATGCACACACACACATCACATGTAAGTGTATGAGGTAGACAAAACTATGTGAAGTCAGCCTGGGGAGAAGAAATTATTACTGACTGGGGGAGGTCAGGAATGGTTTCCAAGAATATGTGACATTTCAGCTGTGTTTTAAATAACTGGTGGTAACAATCAAGTCAAGAGAGAGACAAAAGATGTTCCCAGCAGAGGGATTACTGTGTATAGAAAGCATAGAGGCCAAAATCAAATAAAGTAAACAAGAATTTTTTTGTTAACTAATTAATTTATTTTTAACATTCTTTTTTTTTTTTTTTGCAGAACAATTGAGGTTAAGCAACTCGCCCAAGGTCACACAGCCCATTTTTTTGTTTGTGTGTTAAGTGTGGGAAGCTGGATTTGAACTTAGGTCCTCCTGACTCCAGGGCCAGTGCTCTATTCACTGCGCCACCTAGTTTAATGCCAAGCAAAGGCAACTTCCCAAGGTTCAAAATACCAGCATAGGTGCTCTCCATTTTATTCAGTGAAAAATTAAGAACAGAGAAAATCAAAATATAACATCATTCAAAATACAACATTTACCAAGTGTAATTCAATCAAGTACTACCCCACCCCTGGACATTACATTTATTTAATCAATCACAAAGTCCCTCTTCTAAATACTATTCCACCCCTAGGCTGTACATTCATTTAGTCCATCACAAAGCCCCTCTTCTCAAATGGAAATTAGTTTCTAATCATAAGTAAAGTACATTCATTTGTTCAATCACAGAGCACAAAAAAAAAGGCAAAAGTTCCCCACCCTTGGATCAGAATTGAATCTACCCCAGAGTTACAACAAGCTTAAGCACAGCATTTAATACCCAAAGAGAGGTCTTTTCTTCATCTTGACCTGAGGCAAGGTCTCAGCAATCTTTGTTCCTGGGGAGACAAAGCTTAGCAAGGCCACAAGATACATTGCCAGTGTCTTCATTAACTCATTCTTTGTCTGCAGAACAGTCCTAGGACCCCTGAAAACATTAGCAAACCCCCCTTCCAGGATTTCTGTAAACATACAGCAAGAAAGTCCTTGAGGGCTTCTGAACCAAAAACAAGGTTCCAGAACCTCTGCAACAACAGCACTGACCTCCACCAGTGGACAGAATTCACTCTCTGCAGAACAGTCTCAAGAGCTCTGAACCAACAGCAATGTTCAAGGACCTCTGCAACAACAGGACTGTCCTTCACCTGTGAAAAAATCTGGCAAAACAACATCAAAACAGACAGACAAAGTATCAGCATAACAGCCATGTCTCCTCAGTCCTTGGAAGCTCTGGGTGGCAGCTCTCAAAAGTCCTGGGCAATTCAAACTGGCCCTCAGCAATCCTCTCCATCTCTCATTCTGCCTCCAAGATGCTGCTTCCAAAAAGTTCTTCTACCTCTCTCTTTTCTTGTGTCTCTCTTAATTTACGTCACCAGCTCCTCCCAGTTCAGCATTCTCTTTTCACATCAACAAGTCAATCCCACAAGTGGGATTCACAAGCTCTGGGTTTTAACACAATCAATCCAAAAACCAAGCCAATAAAGGGGGATCTTTAAATTCCATTACTTTTACATTCCACCCCAGAGGATTGCCTTTGCTTGGCATTACACCTAGCCCCCCCCCTAACATTAATTTTTTTTAATTGAGTTCTAAATTTTCTCTCTTCCTTCCCCCACCCATTGAAAACATAGGAATATGGTATCAATCATAGAAGTGAAGTCATTCAAAGCATTATTTCTAGATTAGTCATTCAGTGAGAGTATATTAAGCAACTCCTATGTACCCCTAGGTTTACAATGAAAAGCAAGTGACAGGAAGGCCTCCTGAATAGGCAGGATCTTTAGATGGTACTTGAAGAAAGTTGGAGGTAGAGATTAGGAAGGAGAGAATCCCAGGCATGAGGGATAGCCGCCCAAAATGGCTGGATTTGGGAGATGGAATATCTATTTTAAGGAACATCAAGGATGTTGATCATAAGGAATCCTTGGGATGCAAACTCTACTCCAGTTTGGAAGGCATGAAGCATTGTGAGGAAGAGAAAGATATGATCTTAGAATAGAAAAATTAGAGCAGACTTCAGAATTTCTAAAGTTACAACTCATATTAGGTTTTATAAATTGTATCCCATTTGTTATAATAAGCTCTGTTCAAAATACAATTTAAAGAAATACCATATTGCTCTTCAGGATTTGGAAGAAAAAAAAAGGAAAACCTTAGAGTCCCAGACATTTTATTTTTGCTTCTTCCCTTTTACGTGGTGATATAATTAAGAATTTAATGCTATGCTTTTAATATCTAGAATGTCTACTTTTATAATTCCCCAAAGTAAAGCATTTTCCTTGAACTTGTCAGTCCTTGATACATTATTATGCAAATGGATTATATTCTGCTCCCCCAGAAGCAGTATTTATAAAATATTGAACTCATAATTTTTGCCAAGAAATTTCTGCATCCCTTCCTATCTGATTTAAGGCTTTTGTTTTTTCCCCCCTCATGGCTCCCACAGTAGCAGTCGAATAGTGATGATAATGTTTTCAATCACTTCTGTAGTAGCAGATCAAAAGTTTCTTTGATTCTTTTCAAATTAGCATTTTCCTGCATTTCATTAAGTGATGTGAAGGCTGAAAATCCTCTATTCAGAATCTCAGTGCATTATCCCAAATATATATTATATTTTCTAGCTGATATTTGTTGTATTTAGCCAAAAATCTAAAATGACTAATATTTAAATGTTTTAGGGAGCCTCTACCATGAGAGTAAATCAAGGTAACAGAATAAATGAGAAGATGGAAAAGCTTTCAATTTTAAATGCTAATATTATAAATCTGACTATATAGCAGGAAATTCTTTCTAGAATAAGTAAAAGTAAAATCTTTGCAGTAGAGAAAATGAGAGTCAAGACTTTGGGAAGTTTAAAACCTGACCAGTTTGGTGAGTGATTCATACTATGGATCAGTGACTAGTTTTGTCCATAGACAGAAACTAAAAACTCCTAAGCTTCACATCCCCTCATTAAAGTAGAAATTAGTATACTCTCTGCCTTCTAGATAGATCATCACTTTTATTTAGGATGCTAATATAGCAAATAACCATGAAAGGGTTATGTCCTCAGGATCATGTTATATTGGACATATCTGCCTTTCTATTCTGAAGGATAAATCTTTCTAAGAATTTTGCTATTTTTAATATAATAGTCTACACTCTCCCCATCCCATGTGACTAGAAGAATTCCTAACCTATAAAATAGGGGGAAATAATATGAAATTGGTGGTGGTGATCCTAAACCAACAGTGAGCAATTTTTTGCTCATTAAATTAATAAGCATTTTGCTCATTAATTTAATGTATTTTATCATATATTTTTAAATGTTGATTGACTCATTTAAATCAGGGTCTGAAATAAAATCAATGAAAGATCTACAGAATACTTTGCAAAAGCTCTGATATTTTCATTGCAATCTGATCCTGACATTTTTTCACTATTAAATAAATATTTAGCTAAGAAATATCCCCAGGCTTGCAAAAGGGCTAGCTAGTATCCTTAATATTAACCTCTTTGTTTTACATTAGTGATTAAGTGCTTAGCTAAACAATCATTCATTTTTCATCATGATAGAAAACTTCAGAAAGTTCCAGATAGAAAGTCATTGATATATTTAAAGCTAAAAGGCACACACCTGTCAACAAAAGCAATTCAATTTTTCCTTTACCATAAAGGAAACAATGAGTAATTAATGAGTTTCCTTTCTTGATCTAGCTTATATTAATAATACACTGTAAATTGTTTTCCTCTCACAGTTTTTCCTGAATGAGGCAGAGATAATGCTCCCCTCAGATTTCAACACATCAAATTCAAGTTTCCCTGACTCAGCTGGCCACAATTCTCAGAATACACAAAAGTATTTTTTCCTGCCGGTAAGTATATTTTTATTTCTTCTTTATTGTATTATGTTTCACTCTACACACATTAGATTGTATCCATGTTCTGCTAAGTAGTATTGAAGCTACAGTGAGAATACTTTTTTAGCTTAAGAGGAAATAAATATATCACAAAAGATTATGTACATGTATCAGACTTCATAGTTTAAAGTCTCTGAGCTGTCTTTAAACTCAAACAGGCAATGGCTAATACCGTTATAAAATGATAACCTCATCAAGGAAGGATCTTTCAAGTGAAGTCTGTTAAAGTCACATTTACAAATATATAATGTAAAAGGACCATCTTAATTCCATTTCATGAAAGCTAATGACTTTTAGTTTAAAGTCAGAAGTCATGGTTTTTAGTTGTGGCTCAAAAATGTGCAAGTCACAATATCCCTGACATCTTTAACATGGGAATAAGAACCTTACCTAGACCACAGAGTAACTGAGAAGAAAAGGAAAAAAGAAAAGAAAAACAAACACTTTTTTAACTTCAAATATGAACTCTTATTTTTTCTTCCTCTTCCCTGAACAGTTATCTCTGCCAATTGTTTCAGCCTCTGTACAATTTAGCATTTAGTTATAAAACACTTCTTGGTGTTGTTCATAAGAGCTAGCCTGGTACAGTGGAGAAATGCTGTATTTGAAGTCAGAAGAGACTTGAGTTCACTTACAAACTCTTAACTGTGTGACTGTGTGAAAATAACTGATCTTCCTGAGCCTTAGTTTCTTTTCCTGCAAAATGGGGATAATAAAACCCTCAGTACCTTCCTCAAAGTTTTGTAGGCTAGGATCCAAAAAGAATCATTCACTCCAATTCTTCCATTTCACAGACAAAGAAACAGAAGCTACAAAGATTAAGTGACTTATCTAAGGTCAGACAGGTAATAACTAGAAGAGCTGGGATTTGAATTCAGGTCCCTAGGTACTAAACCCAGAAGTTTTTTTTTTACATGTATGTGAAGCACCTTGCAACCCTTAAAGCAGAATAAAAATATCAGCTATCTTTATGCATTTATTGATTTATTTGCTTATTGTCCTATGTAGCAGTCTTGTTTGCCAATTTAACCATGTAGCCTTGTTGAGGACAGCGACTATATCTTATAGCTTTTCTTTATTCCTCCCAGCTCCAGATACTTTCTTGTACACATACTCTCAATAATTTTTTTCCAGCTTATTCATTTTAACCAGCAACTTGAACACTATGTTTCAATTTTAACACGTTATCATAGCCTCTTAAGTAAAGAGGTCCTTCAAATGTTAAAGAATATGAGATCTCATTGATGTAAGCATTTTCCACACAAGTACATTTCCTTCTATGAATTTTCCAGAGAGAACTAAACCAATGTGCTGAAGCCTTTCCTGTAGACCTTTTTTGGGGAGGAAAAGGGGGTGGAAGGAGAAGGGCAGGGGAATATTTTGTGATTTTGAATGCAATATTTAAACTATCCATTTGTCATGGATCAGTATCACTACATAAGCAGCGCAATCTCCTTTACAGTTGTATGTGGCCTTGATGTGCTGAAGACCGCTTAAATTTATTGAGTCTTCCCATTGACCTTTGATTCAACTGTGGCTTTGATTCTTCTGAAATCAAGGTCTTTCTTGATTCATATATATGGTACTGAAGAGAACAAGCATAAATTATTTACTAGTTAAACCCCTTTCCCCCCTGGAAATGGTTTATACCAGAAGGTAGATCTTAAACACTTCATTTTAAGTACTGACCATTCATACGGAAAAACCTGATTATCCTCACCTTACCCTCTGCAGCCTACCTCCTCTCTCCTCCATGTATCTTTTTTAAACATTCACATTGTGTTTTTTGTTGTATTAATCCTTTATTTGTCTGCCAATTTCTTTTCAGTCTCCTTTGCTGGGTCATCATAAATGTCCTGCACTTTAACTCTGACTGCTACTCTCTTCTTTATATTTTCCCACCTCTCTACCTTTAACATGGGAATAAGAACCATACACAGACCACAGAATGACTATGAGAAGAAAAAAGAAAAAATGAACACTTTGTTAAATTGAAATGTGAACTCTAGATGTCTTGCCTTCCTGAACCAAACTCGTTCCTCATTTCTACCACTTAAAATACTGAACTTCCTTCAAGGCTTAGGTCAGGGTTTTTCCTCTCATAGTAATCTTTTCTGGATCCCCCTGGTTGGTACTTCTCCATCCTCAAATTATAGTGCACCTTATCTGTATAATTATATTTCTCTACAGAATTTATATTTACAGAATGTAAACTCTTAGAAGGCAAGGACTATATTTTATCTTTGCTTACCCTTTGATTAGCATGGTGACATTCACACAGAAGGCACATAATGAACATTGTTGAATTGAACATACACAAATCCAATGTAGGAAGCTAATGTAGTATAGTAGAAAGAATCCACGACTTGAGTTAGGAACCAGGGTTCAAGTCCTGGCTTCAGCATTTACTCTCTACAGGATCGCAAGCTACTTAGCATCTGAGTTCAATTTTCTGTAAAATTAGGTAAGGTTATACTTGCACTGTGTACCACACACAGTAGTTGAAGGAAGGAAACAAGTATTTATTAAGCAGTTACAGTCTCCTAAACTGTTTACAAATGTCTTCTCATTAGAGCTTCACAACAGCTCTGTGAGGTAGGTGCTATCACTGTTATCAGCTGAGGAAATTGAAGCAAATAAAAGTTAAGTAACTTGCCTAGGGACATACAGCCAGATTTGAATATAGGTCTTCCTTGCCTTGAGGCCCAGCATACTATGTGCTGCACTATTTAGCAGCTTCTGGTTGAGACTGAACTGCTCTGCAAGCCTTAATGTGGTATACAAATTTACAAATTATCTATAACTGAAATTACATCTTTGTGATTTAATGTGTAAATTCTGCTCCTTATGCTTATTACCTGTGTGACCTTGGGCAAATAATTGAACCTTCATAGTCCTCATTTTCCTCCATAAAGTAAAGAAGCTGGACTAAATGGCCTCTGAGGTCCTATAATTTTTAACCATCCTTATCAAACACTTGGTTCGGAGTAGGGGGCATTATCATACTTATTTTATTAGCAGTAGTATAAGACCCCCATAGGCCACCTTGATGATCAGAGAAGACCATGTATAATGATCCAGAACTTAGACTCTTTGCACAGAATAAGTACTCAATAAACATTTGTTGAATTGTGAGGTATTACATTTGATGATAAAATTCTACATGATCAATCCTGGAGGTAAGCCTGAAGTCAGGATAAGGACCAACTCTGATATCCTGATCAAACTCTGAATGTTTGTTAAAAGAATGAGCAATGCTGTACTTGAAGGACTCTTTGACCCCATTAGTGAAATGGTTACCTGATCTGTGCTATCTTATTTCTACCTTCTCAAGATCTTTAGTAGCATGCCTATATAGCCATAGCAAAAAAAAATGTGCAATTAATTTCTAACCCTACATTATAATGAACATATTCCTATATTGTAATCGACTTTTAAAAGAAAAGCCACCTTGATTGTCAACAAATTTCAAAATTGGTCCAGCTAATACTTTCACATGAAATTTGGCAGAACATGATTGCTATTACTTGAAATTCTATACTCTTCTATGACTGCATTTTAAATGAAAGCAAATCATTATAGGCCCAAGATAAAGAGAAAAATGGGAATGGAAAGGAGAGCACTAGGGAATGTAGAAATCCAAATTCAAATTTATTCTGTCTTTTTTTTCTTTTTATATATTTTTGGGGGGTCTTTATTAATTTGTTAGTTTACTTTGAGTTTACAAGATTCAGTTGTCCAGTTCTTTGAGTTTCAGATTTTCTTCCCCTCCCTTCACTCCACCCCACCCCCTCCACCATGGCAGCATACAATCAAGTATAGGATCTGCAAATAGCTCCACATTAGACATTAGTCAGGTTATAAAGAAGGACTGTAGCAGATGGAATGGAAAGAGGAAACAAAACCAAACAATAAAAAGTAAGAGAGCAGATAATTTGCTTCAATCTGCATTCAAACTCTGTTCATTCTAGTTCTTTCTATGAATATAGACATTTCTTTGAGTCTTTGAGAGTTTACTTATATTCCTGCATTTCTGAGAAGAGCCCGGTCTATCAAAGTTGGTCATCACACATACACTGTATCTGTAATGGTGTACAATTTTTTCCTGATTCTGCTCTTCTCACTCAGCATCAATTCATATAAGTCTCTCCAAGTAAATATGAAGCCCTTCTGCTCTTCATTTCTAATGGTGCAATAGTATTCTATTACATTTATTTACCATAACTTGTTTAACCATTCCCCAATTGATGGGCATCCCCTTAATTTCCAATTCTTTGCCACCACAAAAAGAGCTGCTATAAATATTTTTGCACATATGGGTCTTCCTCCCACTTCTATGATCTCTTTGGGATACAACACTAGAAGTGGTATTGCTGGGTCAAAGGATATGAAATTACTTATAGCCCTTTGGGCATAGTTCCAGATCACTCTCCAGAATGGTTGGAACAGTTCACAACTCCACCAGCAATGTATTAGTGTTCCAATTTTTCCACATCCTCTCCATCATTTATCATTTTCCTGTTTTTGTCATCTTAGCCAATCTGACTGGTGAGATGTGGTACCTCAGAGTTCTTTTGACTTGTATTTCTCTACTCAATAGTGATTTAGAGCATTTTTCATATGCTTATAGATATCTTTAATTTCTTCCTCTGAGAACTGCCTGTTCATATCCTTTGACCATTTATCAATTGGGAACTGACTTGTATTCTTATAGATTTGGCTCAATTCTCTGAATATTTTAGAAATGAGGCCTTTATCAGAGACATAGGTTGTAAAAATTCTTTCCCAATGTCCCACTTCCCTCTTAATCTTGGTTACATTGGCTTTGTTTGTACAGAAGCTTTTCAATTTCATGTAATCAAAGTTATCCATTTTGCATTTTATAATGCTCTCTAATTCTTGTTAGGTCATGAAGTCTTCCCCTCTCCATAAATCTGACAGGTAAACTATTCCTTGCTTTCCCAGATTGCTTACATACAGTATCATCCTTTATACTTAGATCATATACCCATTTAGACTTAATTTTGGTATATGGTGTTAGATAATGGTCTATGCCCAATTTCTGCCATACTATATTCCAGTTTTCCCAGCAGTTTTTGTCAAATAGTGAGTTCTTATCCCCAAAACTGGGGTCTTTGGGTTTATCAAAGAGTAGATTATTATAGTCTTTGACTGCTGAGCCTTATATACCCAATCTATTCTATTCATCCACTGTTCTATTCCTCAGCTAGAACCAAGTAGTTTTGATGACTGCTTCTTTGTAATACAGATTAAAATCTGGTATAGCTAGGCCAACTTTCCTAGCATTACTTTTCATTAATTCCCTTGATATTCTGGACCTTTTGTTTTTCCAAATGAATTTTGTTACTATTTTTTCTAGTTCTATAAAGAAATTTTTAGGTAAATTGATTGGTATGGCACTAAATATATAATTTAATTTAGGTACAATTGTCATTTTTATTATATTAGCTCGACAGCCATGAGCAATTGATGTTTTTTCCAATTAGTTAGAGCTGACTTTATTTGTATGAAAAGTGTTTTGTAGTTGTGTTCATACAGTCCTGGGTTTGTTTTGTCAGGTAGATTTCCAAATATTTTATAATGTCTACAGTAACTTTAAATGGCATTTCTCTTTCTATCTCTTGCTGTTGAATTTCATTAGAAATATACAGGAATGCCGAGGATTTATGTGGGTTTATTTTATATGCTGCAACTTTGCCAAATTTATTCATTGTCTCAAGTAGTTTTTTACTTGATTCTTTAGGATTCTCTAAGTATATCATCATATCATTGGCAAAGAGTGATAGCTTGGTCTCTTCTTTGCCTAATTTGATTCCTTTGATTTCTTTTTCTTCTCTAATTGCTACTGCTAACATTTCTAGAACCAGATTGAATAAGAGGGGTGACAGTGGATGCCTTTGTTTCACACTTGATCTTATTGGAAATATTTCTGGCTTATCCCCATTACATATAATACTTGCTGATGGCTTTAAATAGATGCTACTTATTATTTTAAGGAAGACTCCATTTATTCCTATACTTTCTAGTGTTTTTAATAGGAATGGATGTTGTACTTTGTCAAAAAGCCTTTTCTGCATCTATTGAGATAATCATGTGGTTTCTGCTAGTTTTATTGTTGATATGATCAATTATACTGATGGTTTTCCTAATATTAAACCATCCTTGCCTTCCTGGAATAAATCCTAACTGATCAAAGTGTATTATTCTTGTGATAAGTTGCTGTAGTGTTTTTGCTAATATTTTATTTAAAATTTTTGCATCTATATTCATGAAGGAAATTGGTTTATAATTTTCTTTTTCCATTTTATCTCTTCCTTCTGTTTTCTCATTACCATGTTTGTGTCATAAAAAGGATTTGGTAAGACTCCTTCTTCACTAATTTTCCCAAATAGTTTGTAGAGTATTGGAATCAATTGTTCTTTAAATGTTTGATAGAATTTGCTAGTAAATCCATCTGGCCCTGGAGATTTTTTCCTAGGGAGTTCACTGATGGCTTATTCAATTTCTTTTTCTGAGATGGGGTTAAGTTAATCTGGGCAGCTTATATTTTTGTTAATATTCATCCATTTCACTAAGATTGTCAAATTTGTATGCATACAATTGGGTAAAATAATTCCTAATTATTGTTTTAATTTCCTCTTCATTGGAGGAAAATTCACCCTTTTCACTTTTGATACTCATAATTTGGTTTTCTTCTTTCTTTTTTTTTCATATTGGCCAAGGGTCTATCAATTTTATTTGTTTTTTTTTTCATAAAACCAGCTCTTAATTTTTTTTATAATTCAATAGTTTTCTTAATTTTAATTTTATTAATCTCTACTGTGGTTTTCATTATTTCTTATTTAGTATTTAATTGGTGATTTTTAATTTGTTTTTTTTCTAGGTTTTTCAATTGCATGCCCAATTCATTGGCCTCTCTTTTCTCTAATTTATTCATATATGCACTCAGGGACATCAAACTTCCCCTAAGAACTACCTTTGCTGCATCCCACAAATTTTGGTGTGTTGTCTAGTTATTGTCATTCTCTTGAAGGAAGTTACTGATTGTTTCTATAATTTCTTGTTTGACCCACCCATTCATTAGGACTAAATTGTTTAGTTTCCAATTAGTTTTTACTCTATCTTTCCATGGCCCTTTATTGCATATGATTTTTATTGCATCATGATCTGAGAATGATGCATTTAATATTTCTGCCTTTCTGCACTGAATTATGAGGTTTTTATGTCCTAGTACATGGTTGATTTTTGTGTATGTGCCATGTACCACTGAGAAGAAGGTATATTTCTTTTTATCCCCATTCAGTTTTCTCCAGAGATCTATCATACCTATCCTCTCTAAAATTCTATTCACCTCTTTAACTTCTTCCTTGTTTATTTTGAGGTTGGATTTATCATGTTCAGAGAGGAGAAGACTAAGGTCCCCACTAGTATAGTTTTGTTATCTATTTCTTCCTCTAATTCCCTTACCTTCTCCTCTAGGAATTTGGATGCTATACCACTTGATGCATATATGTTAAGTAATGATATTGCTTCATTCTCGATGGTGCCTTTTAGCAGGATAAAGTCTCCTTTCTTATCTCTTTTGATTAGATCAATTTTTGCTTTTGCTTTATCTGAGATAAGGATTGCTACCCCTGCTTTTTTTTTTTACTTTAGCTGAGGCATGATATATTTTACTCAAGCCTTTTACCTTTACCCAGTGTGTATCCCTCTGTTTCAATTGTGCTTCTTGTAAATAGCATATTGTAGGATTGTGATTTTTAATCCATTCTGCTATCCACCTCTGTTTATGAGAGAGTTCATCCCATTCACATTCACAGTTACAATTACTATCTGTCTCTTTCCCTCCATCCTATTCCCTCCCCTGTTTATGTTTTTATTTTTCTCCCCTTCTCCTTTCCCCTCCTTGGGAGTTTTCCTTTTGACCACCACCTCACCTTCAGTATTCCCTTCTTATCAGCCCCCCTCCCTTTTCCTCCCCTTCCCCCTTACTTCTTCCCTCCCTTCTAGCCACCCCCCTTTGGGAAGCCCTTCCCCCCTCCTACAAAACAGTTTGCTCTTATTAAATAACATTGTGTGTGTGTGCATGTGTGTGTGTGTGTGTGTGTGTGTGTGTATGTTTTCCTTGTTTACCTTTGTACATCTCTCTTGCATCTCGTAATTGGAGGTTGAATTTTCCATCAAGCTCTGGCTTTTTCGTCAAGAAGGTCTGGAAATCCATTATATCATTCAATGACCATGTCCTTGCCTGGAAGAATATGGTCATTTTCACTGGGTAGGTGATCCTTGGTTGTAAGACAAGCTCTTTTGCCTTGCAAAAAAATTGCATTCTACTTCCTCTGATTTTTCAGTGTAGATGCTGCCAAATCCTGTACAATCCTCACTGTGCTTCCATATTTGAATTGTTTCTTTCTGGTCTTTACCTGGTAGTTCTGAAGTTTGGCCACAACATTTTGTGGACTTTTCGATTTGTGATCTCTTTCAGGAGGTGTCTGGTGGATTCTCTCAATTTCTATTTTACCCTCTGGTTCTAGTATCTCAGGGCAGTTTTCCTTGATGAGCTCTTGGAAGATGTTGTCCAGGCTCATTTTTTTTCATCATGATTTTCTGGTAGGCCTATAATTCTCAGATTATCTCTCTTGGATCTGTTTTCCAGGTCAGTTATATTTCCATTGAGAAATTTTACCTCTTTTCCTAATTTTTCATTCTTGATATTTTCTTTGACTAATTCTTGGTTCCTCATAGAGTTATTCCCTTCAATTTTGTTGATTCTAGTTTTTAGTGAATTATTTTCCTCAGTTAGTTTTTGGAGCTCATTTTCTATATCATACATTTTTCTTTTGAAGGAGTGGTTTTATTCATTGTATTGTTTTTCTAATTTTGCAGTTTTTATTTTAAAAGAATTATTCATTTTATCTTCTATCTCTCTAATTTGGTTTTCAAAGTTCCTTTTGAGCTCATCTAAGGATGCTTTCTGTGCTTAAGACAGCCCTGTTGAGGCTTCAGCTGTGGGTGTGGAATCAACATTGTCTCCCTCTTAATTTGGTTCCTCCCTCTCATGATAGTAGGACTCCAGGGTCTTTGTCTTTGTAGTCTGCTTTTTACCCATTTTGAGGCAGGGTCCAAGCCAAGTCCTTCCTCTAGTGTTCCCAAGTCTTTCCTGTTTAAGGTTTTGCCCTGGGGCAATAATTACTATGTTTTCAGGGTCAAAGGTGGGGATTGGAGCAACCAGGGTTCACTCTGCCATCCTGGTACCTGGAAGTATAGATAGGGGCTTTTTAAATTTCTGGGCTGTGGACTGGTAGTCCCAGGAGTAGCTGCTACCCCTGCCAGGGGCCCTGCATTTGACTCTTAACCTGCTCTGTCCAGTCCCAGCCCTGCAGTGATAGGCCTGGCATGGCCCTTGTGGTTGGTGGGTCAACTTGCCACCACATTGATCAGGCCTCGTCCGGGCCTCTGCCTGCATGCCACAGTGTACCGGCTTCTGCCTGCGTGCTGTGGCATCAGCGTCCAGGCCTCTCTTATTCTGTCTTAACAGTGATGCAAAAAAAAATTTTAATTGATTCCTTCATCCAAAATGGAGGATTACAAGTTGTCCCAATCTGTTGTAGCCACTTCAGACCTTTCATGAAGCAGGCAGATTAAGCCAGTGATGCTGAAAATAATGAATTTTTATTATGGGGAAATTATAGTGTTATTTACTCCTTTTATGGCAGAATCCCAAAATTTCACAGCAAAGGAGGTCAAAGGCAATCAATTCTAGGCTATATGAATCGAATACAAGGATTTTCTGTAAGTGGTCCGGGCATCCCATGAGGTGTAAGCTACTATCTCCTCAGGCAATCCATTCTGCTTTTAGATAACCTTAATTGTTAAGGATTTAGATGTGTTCCTTAACATCACCAGGTCTTCATTACCTTATCTCCTTAATGAGGAACTTGGGTTACAGCTAGCCTTAAATTTTTATAAGTAAATTAGCTTTCAAAAATCATCCAAAATTAACCTCTATGTTGGAAAAACTTCTGGCACCTCATAACAGTTGAAAGAGACATTTTTAAAAACAAGGATGTTCCTGAAGTCCTCCGATTCACACTTTCCAATAATTGGCCACCTGTTCTGACTTTTCAAGAGGTCAGCACCATTCACAAGCTTTCCTTATAATGTAATACAGAACCATATGAACATGAGGAAAGAAGGAAAGAAGTATGCCACCTTGCCGTGCCTTTTCAAGAGCTAAATCTTTTTTCGTATGCCCAGAAAATTTCATGAGACTTTGGTTATATTCTCTCATATCAGAGCAGTTGTAAGTGTAGAATGATGAGGATTAGTTACTCCAAGGGAGATTGCAAAAGAGAAAGAAAGGGTAGTTTTGGCTTTACCTATCCCAGCTCCTTCTCTACATTTTAATTAAATTTGATGGGAGGTATATTTATTTCCTGATAGGCATTTCCACTTATCTTTAAGAAAACTTTTGACTGAGGAAAAGGGTATGATCTGGGAGTATCCAGTCTGACTTTTCTCACCTAAAAATTGAGACAAATGGTCTTAAATGAGTATTCTTTCTAATATACCAGATACATTCTTTTGTGAAATCAATGTAAAGAACCATAGATGAGAAAAACTTATGGTTTAATATCTCTGTTACATAGTTACAATAAAGTGCAGGACATGTAAATGATAAAGAGGAGTTCAGGAATTGGAGAAAAGGAAGTCTATTTTTGTACTTCAAGACTGTATTATGTAATAAGTATTTTAGACATCCATAATTTCATGTTTACTATTTTATGTTGAAAATGTTCACTAGCAATGACCTTTTTTCCCCCAGAACTAGTCTTCTTTCATTATCTACAGAGCAATAGGTTGTGCATAGAATAGCTAGGCCATGGACAACAAAATGATAGAGCTTCCTACCCTGTTTTACCAAAGGAACCCTTGCTTCTGGAGTTTTTAGTTATTAGAATTCAGTTGCGAAAAAAAAGAAATGTTCCTGATGATAAAGAGTGTTGCTTGTCCTTGTGTAGTTTGGGTACAAGAGTTGATAATAATCTACATCCTACCAGAACTAGGCTACTCTCAGTGGCCTACCAGAACCAGAGAAATTGAATGTCAGAAAGAAAGGGAAGATAATAGTGGGGACAAAACTATTAGGGAAGATGTGTATAATCTAGGGTTTCTCTAAAGTCTTACACAAAACCCTCAGTTAAGAAAGTAGGGGGAGGTGTGGTTCTGGAGAGAATAGAAGGTGAGTGAGATAGAGAATCAATTTAGGGAGTAAAAAGGTTGTCTTACTGTAGTGAGGCCCAGCTAAGACTTGAAACCAAGTCTTCCTGACTCCAAGGGCAGCTTTCTATCCATCATTCTAGGTTGCTTCTCTTCAGTATATACCTTACTGAAATTAAATTGTTTTGGTATGTAATTATTGTTGCTGATTTTTTTTAAGGAACCCAGGTAATATTTTTAAGAATCCAAGTAAAAGTTGCACAAAATTAGATTTATTTCTTTTTTCCCATCAAATAAATGTTCAGTAGTAAAACCAAAACTAATCTAAAATAATCACTTAGTAATTAAGTATAGTAATTATATTTAAAGTGTTTCAAATACATATTTTATTAAATAATTATAAGTAATTTGATAGAATCTGTTGAGCTAAGACTTCACAGTACCATTTTAAAGTACCATGAAAGAAAAAATTAACTCTTTACTATGTCAATAAATGGCATAGACAGTGTGGTATTTATAGTATTATGAATAATGAATTGAGAAGCTGGACACCTGGGCTTCTCCCACTACCATTACCAATTTGCTCTCTTATTTTCTAAGGCTCAGGTCCCTTCTCCTCCATAAAACCTTCTCTGATCCCCCCAGTTAAGAGTTTTCTCTCCTTAATCAATTTTTCTTGAACCATATTTGAAGGTTTTCCATCACAGCAGAGACTATTTCAGTTTTGTCTTTGTATCCCCAACACCTAGACCTATGTCTTGTACATAATAGGAGCTTGGTAAATGTTTATTGAATCAAATATTGCTTTATAAGGTAGACTCAATACTATTTTTTAAAAAGTCTCATCAATTGCCTTGCAAAAGATTACTTAAGACTAAGAACATCCATGTAGAGAGATACTGTGGGATAGTGCTCACCAACAGTTAAACTTGTTTTCAAGCTTCATTTGGTATCAGAATAAATTTTCTGGAGGCAATAACAGTTCATATCATTTCTTACCTGGAGTATTTTCCATTTCAATGACATAGGAATCATCCTGAAGCAGATCATAACTCTTATAGTAATACTTGAAATATCAACACTTCTGGGGTGGCTAGGTGGTGCAGTGAATAGAGCACCAGCCCTGGAGTCAGGAGGACCAGAATTCAAATCCAGCCTCAGACACAACACAAAAACTAGCTGTATGACCTTGGGCAAGTCACTTAACATCAATTGCCCTCCAAAAAGGAAAAAAAAAAGAAATGTCAACAGTTCCACAATCTTTAGGGCAGGTAACATTTAGTTTCACCACTAGAAGACCCACTTTTCAGGTTAGACCAGAACTGAACTAGTCTCTAGAGATTGAGGGATGAAATGTTATTGACTGAGATACCTGTTTTGTATTAATCTTTGATGTGAGTTTTAGCCACATGAGGTTTGGAAGTTGACAGTATAATGTTGGTGGTGGAATTGATTTTGTTCTTCTGATTTCTCAGATGAGATCTTAAATAAGTTTCTTGTTGTTTTTTCCCCCACGTTCCAGTACTTCATTTACAGCTGCATCCTGGGCTTGATATCCTGTTCAGTTTTCCTACGGATAAACTATGAATTGAAAATGATGATCATGCTTATTGCACTCGTGGGTTACAATATCATCCTCTTACATACTCATGCCCCTATACTTGATGACTACAGTAACTTTCTCATTAAAAGGTGGGTTGTCTTCTGTTTGCATAAAATCTTTTCAGTGGTGAACAGTAAAGAAAAATGCAAAAAGGGAAGATGATTGTTATTATTTCATTGTTACAATGTAGTAATTATGGGAATTGAGAACATCCTTGAAAATCATTTATGATAGTGTTTATACAGTAATTATAAAAGTGGAACTGAAAGGAAATTTTTGGAAGGGGAAGTTTACATAGATGATTTTTACCATATGCCCCAAAATATATCTTTGTAATTGTAATCCGTTTTATTAATTTGAGTTATGATTTAGTATTAGGCACATTGTTTTGAAGAGATTTCCTATAATTTGCTAAGGTTGAAAAAATAGAATATGAAATTTCTTTCTATATTAGATGGCTTTTTTGGGGGGTGGGATTGAACTTCATTAATTCTTACTAGTCTTAATATTGTTCCTGAAAGTTGCTTTAGAAAATTATTTGTTTTTACTGATAGCTTCATTATATTCATTTTTCTTATTACTATGTTTTATTCTTCCTGGAAGAATTATCCTCATTTGGAAGTAAATTTATGTGCCACAATTTATTTAACCAATTCCCCACTGAATGGGCCTCTATTTTGTTTCCAGTGCTTTGCTCCCATCAAATATGCAACTATAAATATTTTGGCACATATGGGGTTCTTTTGTCAGTGATCTCTTTGAATGCATATGCCTAGCAGTGGAATCCCTGATTCAAAGGGAATGGATATGTTAGCTGCTGTATTTTCCTAATTGTGAGTTGCTTTACAGAATAGTTTTACCAGCTCACATTCTGCCAATATCAGTCAGTCAATAAACATTTATTAAGTGCCTACTGTGTGAGAGGCATTGAGCTGGAGATACAAATAAAAATAAAAATAATGAGAACACATAAAATGAAGCAGAAAATTGAGAGGGAAGGAGAGGAAGGGGAGAGAAACCTGACAATAGAGGCATGTTGGAGAGCTCTACAGATGTCCAAAAGCAGCAGAGCTGGTGGGAAATGCGCAAAAAAAATTGTGCTGATCTCATTCTTAAAATAAAAGACCCTGGGGCCCATGGTCATGCTCTCTAGTCAAAGGGTCCATTAGAGGGGCAAAGAGTACTGATGATATATGAGTACCAGGCAGATTCAATTTTATCAAATAATGAGATTCTCTAGTGGTGAGTTTCCAAGGAAGGAACACATGACAAAGTTTCAAATAAGTTCAAAAGCAGTGTATCTGGTGGGAAATAACATTAGAATAGCCATCTTTCCACAAGTTGTTACTATAACCCCTCCAATACTGACTATTCCTTTTTTTTTTCTTGTCATCTTTGCCAATTTGCTGAGTGTGAGATGAAACCTAAGAATTATTGATGACTTAGTACTAAGCAACATGACTAGGGGAGAAAATCTTTGAATTTCTGTCATGTTTAGTGATTTGGAATCCTCTTTCATACCATAATTAATTCTACAGGTTTTTGTTCTTGCCGTTGTTGTACTCTCTCTACTTCTGTTTTTGTTGTTGTTGTTGTTGTTGTTTTAGTTAAAATTGTTTGTCTCCTATTGCTGAACAGGAAAATTGCATTTATGTTAATCTTTAAGTTGGTCTTTAGAGGATGGTAACATGCCGTAACAGCCTCTAATCATAAGAAGCATCAGCTGGAATGAAAAACAATATACTATAGTAGCCAGAATACTAGGTTTTAGTAAGGAAAGTAGGAGCTCAAGTCTCTATCTTTGATCTTTACTGAATGTTTGGCCCTGGTAAGTATTTAAATCTCAGGAAACTTTAATACTTGCATTTGCATTTTAGATAGGTTGAAGGCCCTACATCAATAAATTCAAACAATTCAGTCTCTCTGCCTTCAGTGTTTTATATCAGCTATTAATTAATTAACAATTAATTATTTAGGCATCAGTTCAAGCCAATAAACATTAATAAATACCTACCTTGTGCCAAGCACTGTTGATACCAATAAGAAAAAGGGAGAGTCACTGCCTTCAAGAAGCTTACAATAAAATGGGGGAAGACAAAGCATAAAACAAAAGTGAAAAGTATGGGAGTGGTACACCAAGAGGCATGCTGTTCTGTGGAGTAGGAGCCAAATAGAGTCAATGATGGAGAATGGAGTTATCAAAAAGATTGTGAGTTTTCTATGTAGGAAGATTTTGGAAGGAGTTGAATGCTCTATCCTCCAGTCTTCCAATGAGAGGAAAAAGACAGTAAAGCATGACTTGTAAAAGTATAGCATATCAAAACCTGAGTCATATTTTCCTCACAAAGAAGAGCAAGTTTGGGGAATCTAAATTAAGGAAAATATATTCTCCCAGCTAATTTTCATGCTAGTAAAGGAAATATCATCAAACTCATTGGGTCCACCCCATCTCATTTTACATATTAAGTAACTGAGACTCAAAACAAGTTAAGTGGCTTGCCCAAGATCACGAAGCTAGTAACCAAAAGAACTGGAATTTTATCCCAGGTCCTCTTGTCCAAACTTTAATGCATTCTCTAATTCATCAAATTCAACCAAAAGTCAAGCAATTCTTTAAAATTATATAAAAGATGAAAATCAGCCATTGTGTGATTATAAATTTTGCCTTGGTATAATTCATTGGTTTTACTATTTGATATATTGTATAGAGATAACACATTTCTCTGCATTGTTAACAGAGGTGAAATGTTCTTCCACCAAAACATTATCAGTAGGATTTTTTTTTCCCTTATGCACTGGAAGCAAATTTATTACAAACATGAGCTGAATTAAATTTTCTTTCTTCTATTCCATTTTCAGTGTAAGGCACTGAGGAGTTGTATGCAGTCTTTAATGTTAGCTTGAGTGGAATCATAGAAGCAAATATGTCATAGGTTATTTTAAGATAATAATAGTTTATATAGTGTCTACTATGTGCCAGGAGCTGAGCTAAGTATTTTATAATTATTGTCTCATTTGATAAATAAATCCTTTGTTCAATTTTATTTCCTTTCCAATATTTTAAAGATGGTAAGCTTAAACAAATGAATGAACATTGATACTTTCATTTATATTTTCAACCTTACTTTTTCAGAAGAATGAAAATATTCTGTCTTCCATTCCATAAAAATTCAGTTATCTATGATAACATTACATGGTATACATATACAGGTGTAATATATTATATTTATATAAGATTTTACAGTTTAATAAGTACTTGTCATACTAAAATTATAAGATTAGCAATGAAAATATTTTGCACCCATTTTACAGATGAGAAATTAAGGCAACAAGGAAATTAAATGATTTGTCCAAGGCCATTGATTAACAGAGAGTACAGTTAGGACCTGAGCCCAGTTTATCTGAATTGGAGGAATTGGAACCCAGTTCTTATGATTATAAGTCCAGGGCAAATTATACTACAGTATGCTACTTCTAGTTGGCGATGATGATTTCTTTAATTATTGGTAATTAAATTAAATTTATTTGTGATTTGTAAATAAAAATCAGATCAAGAAATAACAATTTCTCATAAATTTTAAACATATTAGAAAAAAAGATGTTTGTTTCTCTGATATAGGAAGAAATCTAGTATTAAATTCCTAAATAAAGCATTGTCATCTATCATTATTCATGTTCACATGAAGTCTATGATGTGTTCTAAATTTCCACTTATTAGATTTAAAGATCATGAATATGGTATAAATCTGAAGCAAAATAAGAAAATTAGATTGAGAAATTTCTGACAGAGAGAAAATGACTTCCACAGAGTGGGTTGAGTACTTTGGGAGACACATAATCTCTCTAAATAGCATCACCAGGAACAGTAGAGTAGATATTTACTAAATAATAATACCTGGAATTTTACAGCTCTCCAAATTTTCTTCTTAGAGCTTTAATATTTATCATTGTATTTCTGTCCTCAAACCATCTCAGTGAGCTATACTGAACCAGTGTTATTTATAGATTTGGAACCAGACAGGGGACTGAGGCACAGAGGGGCCAAATGATTTGCCCCTACTCTACAAATGAGTTAATAGTAGATACAAAAGAGGAATCCATTTCTTTTGCTTCCTACCTTTGTTCCCTTTTCTCTTAAAAAAAAAAAAAGCTTCTCAACTTAGGGTATATGAATCTGCTGCTATTTTTTTTTCTTCAAATAGTGTGATGACTATTCAAAATAGTTTCCTTTGGAATCCTATGCATTTTATTATATGCATTGAAAAACATTCTTCTGAGAAAGGGTTAATAGGTTTCACCAGACTACCAAAGGGGTTCAAAAAAGGGTAAGAACCCTCTCTTTATAGTTTCCCTTTTTTATTTTTAATAAATGAGTGTTAGATTTTATAAAATATTTTTTTTATTAATATAATGTTGTTTGGTGTTTATAGTGTGGCATTGATTGGGGCCTCTTTTTCAGCTTTACACTATATATTTTATTATGATTGTGTATTGTTTTTCAAATATTGAACCCGCCTTGCATCCATCCATCCATCCATCTATCTATCTATCTATCTATCTATCTATCTATCTATCTCTCTACCTATATATCTACCTGTATATCTACCTATCTATCTATATCTCCAATTTGGTCATAATGATTAAGTTTTGAGAGAATGCTGCAGTCTCTTTGCTAAAATTTAAATCAATAAGCATTAGTGATCTGGCCAAATGTAAAAGATTTGACAACTAAGTATTTGGGGGGGGGGTATTGTGAGTTATTTTCATTTTTTGCTTCATTGAAAATAAATCAAATTTCACTAACATTGCTAGCTTAAAACAAATGATAGAGATTTTGACAGTAGACGTTTGTAGCTGGAACCTGAACTCTAACAAGTTTCAAATGATCTACATTTTATGTAATATGTAGAATGAAGCTATAATTCTTGCAATAATTTCAGTTTTAGGAAATTAATTCTCAATTTACCTATATAAAATAAAAAAAGAAAATATCAGAGTATGTTTGAAGTTCCATGAACTACTGACTTTTTTTTCTTTCTCCTCTAAGATCTAGGGAAAGGATCATCCTTGCCCCCACCTGAGTAGCTTATTTTTAGGTTCAAGTATTTCAAGTATTGTCTCTATTTTCTCATTTCCACTTTGTACTAAAACTCTTGAAACTAAGGGTCAAACTCATTATGTTTTAGTATTTTTAGCCTTCTTAGCTAAACTACGAAGTGTAATTATGCTAAGTCTACTGTAGGCATGTGTACCACTCAAAGTCCCAAGGAGAAATATTCTTCAAGATATAGAGGTGAAAAGGACTTTGAAGATCATGAGAGCATAGACCAAATAAATTTACATGTTGAAAGGGCTGCACAAATCTTCTAGTTCAATCCTTGCACTTTACAACTGAAGAAAACAAAGTCAATGAGGTGAAATCATTTGCCCAAACTACACAAATATTGTTAGATCTTGAACACTCAAACTCAGGTCTTTGAACTCTAAGTCCAATGCTCTGAGAGTTCATTCCAGCTGTTTAGCTGAGACTTTTTTTTTAGTTAGAAGTCTTATCTCTTCCATTAAATTAAAACACATTAGGGTTATGCTTACCTATCCCTAAGCACAACAACAATAGCTAACATTTATGTAGCATTTTCTGTGTCACAGGCACTGTGCTAAGCACTTTACAATTATTATTTCACTTGATTCCCACAACAACTTGGGGAAATTATGTGATTTGTCCTTCATTCTCAAAGAGGACCATGATCCTCTGGGAAATAAGTGCTAATATTATTCCTAATTTACAGATGAGGAACCCAAGGCAAACAGAGGTTAAGTGACTTGCCCATGTCACACAGCTACTAAATGACTGAGGCTAGATTTAAACTCAGGTCTTCCTGATTTCAGGGTTGGTGCTATATCTAATTTGTCACTATATTTCCTGAGGCTTGGGAAAGACAACTTTCAAATACAAAAGTTGGAATAGATCCTTAAAATAGATTTTTTTAAAAATATGAGTTTCTCAGCGACTTAGTACTCTAGGAGGCTGCAATTGACAAAGTTTCATGCTATTTTTAGAAAAGATAGAGGGATGATGGTAAGAGGATAGCATAATTAATTAGATTAAGGAATTATTTGAAAACCTGGCTTGAAAAAAAGCATTAATGATTCAAAGTCAACTTGGAAGGAAGTTTCCAGTGAAGTATTTGGCCCAGTGCTACTTAGCATTTTATCATTAACTTAGATAAAGATATAGATGATGGCATGCTTATCATATAGTCAGAAAACACAAAGGGAACACTAGAACAATGGACTGCAGTCAGAATTTGAAAAGAACCTGCTAGATACACCAAATAAGGTAAAATATAAGGAGGTGAAATTTAACATTTTACATTTGGATTCAAAAGATCAACTTCATATGTTTAAGTTGAGGTAAGTGTGGTAGAGAGCAGTTCAATCTGGAAATGATCTAGGGGGTTTTGGTGGCCTATAAGCTTATGTTATGTCAGACAGCAATTAAACTATTACAATCCAATATTTGACTGCCTTAAGAGAAGCATAATATATAGGCATAAGGAGGCAATAGAACTATTGGATTCTGCCCCAGTCAGAACACATCTATAGCATTATGTCCAGTTTCAGGTGCCACATTTTAGGAGGGACATTGATAAGCTGTAGAATGTGGAATGTACAATCAACCAGCATGATGAATGGTCTCAAATTCATAGAATATGAGGATCTTTTGAAGAAATCGGGGGTGTATATTCTGGCAAATATAAGACTTAAAAGGAGTATGATAGTTTTCTTCAAATATTTGAAGGGCTCTCACATGGGAGAGGGAATAAACTTGTTTGACAGCAGCATAATAAGAAATGGAATGAAGTTGCACAGATTATAAGTTTGAAGTAAAAAACACACTGTAGCTCCATAATTATGAACAATTCACTTAACCTTTTAGAAACTTAGTCTCTTCATGTGCAAAATGGGGATAATAATATTTGTACTACGCTACAGAGTTATTGTAAGAAAAGTGATTTGCAAATCTTAAGTCTCTATGAAAGCAAGTTATTCTTAGATTATCTATAATTCCTTTGAGTTCTATGATCTAACTACCTTAGTCAAAATTTAAAGATGTCCTTTCCCTATTGGAAAGTTATAAATACACTATTTAAGTAAATATTATCTGGCAAATGGTTCACAACTTACATGTATATAGCACTTGCTTATGGTTGTGATAATGTCAAAATACCCTTGATTCCTCAGATCCAAGATAAAAAATATCTAAGGTGATAACATCTTTATGCTTATAAAGCTCATATAAGCTCTAAATATCCTTATCTCAATGCCTATTCTCACTGACAAGTCTCAGCTCTCAGAGCAAAGCTACATTCCCACCACTACCACCCCACCCCCTGACCCCCCAAGTTCTAGGTGCACCCTCTCTAGGACTCAAGAATAATTCCCTAATGCTATCAACTCAAGCCCTGGCCAGTTTAGGGCAATTTAGTCAGTCAGCCTTAACTAGTTTCCAGAAAGAAGTATTTGCTAAGATGATACTGTAAGACTAGTAGGTATAAAACATCCCTCTTAAACTCTGTGATACATTGTCCTACAAGTATATATCTAGAGGAAAGTGGGTTCAGGTTTAAGGATACATGTGTCAAAGGGGTTAACTTGCAACTTCTGTTTGCTGCCGATCCTTTTCTTTTATACATCAGGGAATGGAGAAATTTATCTCAAGCATAGCCAATCTGTCTTGTCTGTCCTTGGCCCCTAATACAGATTCTATTACCAGTCTTTGCTATCCTGGGGCAACAATAGTGATGGGAAGATATGAAATACAAAATCCTCCTTGATTGTATAAACTCACAAGTTCTCATTCCAGCTAAAGCTGGGGGAAGACAGGGAAGTGTCAAAGAAAACCTGGCCAAGGCCAAAGTCAAATCTTCTTCTTCCTCCCTTCCTTACTAACTCTTACTCAGAGGTTTTCTGGAAAGGTTTACCTTTCTTTCCTGTTCACCACTCATAGAACTCTCCAATCAAATCTAACTCAGTACTTTTATACAAGACCTAGAGGATGTTAAGAAATCACTCAGCCAACTGAAACAAGACTTCTTTGGTGTCATTTTTTGATCCAATGACTTTCATCAAAGACTTGTCACACAATCTAAAGCCTGTGAATGAGAGTAATTGATTGCACATTTTAATCCCTCAAAGTAGGATAGGATAACTTGATTACTATCAAGCCTACTATTATATTTAATACTCAAAAGAGAAAATTATGAATTCTATGAAGGTTGGTAATACTGTTATTTTTGAATGACAATAAAAAAATTCTGGTTTCACATTTGTTGACTAATAAATACAGCACTCCAAAGTTGTAAGAATTAGGTTAACTAAGAAAGGAAGTATTAAATAAGCACCCACTACAACCTTGGGCACTCATGATATTAAAAGCATGTAAACCAGGGGACAGATCTTCCCAACCTAGCAAGGAAGTTCCCAGAGTACACTATAAACATACAAGACCAAGGACATATCCTTTCTTCTCTCCTCCTGAATCCTTTTTTCATATTCTTACGCTATCTTTCTTCCCTTACCTTTCACCCTGCTTCCTATACTTTTCAATTCATCTAGCTCTCTAATTTTCACCTTTTTTGTCATTCTTCTGTTAACTCATCTTGTTTGAATGCAATTATTTTTTTAAAAAATAATCAAACATGTATAGCTTTTAAAAAAACAATATATTTTAAATTTTGTATTTCCTCAAATAGCCTTTTTTTTGGAAACAGGGTTTTTCTATCTCTCCCAAGCTGGAAATGCACTCACTCACTAGGTACAGAGGCCTTAGCCTGCTCTACTTTTCTGACCTGGGCTAGTTTACCCACCCATAGGCAGTCTGCTGATCCTCCATTCCCAGAGACTCACTATACTGGTGCCTAGCTTAGTACAGACACTCAATAAACTTTACCCTTACTCTAACTAGAACTACTGAGCTCAAGCAATCTACCAACCTCAGCCACTCTAGTCTCAGAAATTACATATATATTGAACAACTGAGTCATTTTCACTATTATAAATATCCAAATTAACTACAAAGGATATATGAAGGAAGACCCTATCTATATCCATAAAAAGTACTAATAACTAGAAGTATGTATAAAATGGTTAAACATACACATACATATATATTACATATATACATATACATGCACATATATACATATACATATTTTTATCTAATGGTAGCTATCTCTGCAGTGGGGGGGGGTTGCAGAGAGGAGGAAAGAAAAAAAGAACATAACTTTATTATGTATTTAAAAGGAATAGCAAGTTGTATATAATTTATTTCCGTTTCATACATAATCATATTTTTTATTATACTATGCTATGGAAATGACTGTTTTATTCCAAAAATTAAACATAAAATAAATTAAAATTTTAAAAAACAAAGCATATGCCACCACATCCTGCCCAAAGAATCATTTTGTTAATAGTAAACTTTAAAAAAAATGTGTATGTCAATAAAAAAGAGCATTAAAGCAAATTCATTGTAGCATAATGAATGAAGTCAAATTAAGAGACCACAGCTATATGGCACTTGTGTGCATATCTTATTGCCCTTAATAGACTGTATTCTCTCTATAAGACAGGAACAATATCTCATATCTTTTCTCTTGTCTCTAATCCCCCAACCTCCAGCACTTACTATGTCAATAGATGTGATATTTGCTGGAATTAAATCATATAAATTTAAACATTCTCCTTACAACAGATTAGTTAATGTTGTTTCCTTTGCATAGATTAACTGGAATACTAGTAAGAGTAAGAACAAATCAAACAGGTTATTCTTATTTTGAATCTTAAAATACCTATAAATACACACATAAGTATGCACAAATAATTTATCTCTGTATTTTGTTTTTGTTGTGTAGACCAGGCATTTGGAAAGACCTAAAGACCATGGGTTCTGTATCTCTCTTTATATTCTTCGTCACATTACTGGTTCTGGGGAGACAGGTAAGAAGTCTGTTATTTCTACTAATGAGGATTCTTGTATGTACCTATGTCTTTATTTTCATGCAACCACATCTGGGAACCACATGTGTCAAAGAGAGAGGATGCAGCCCATAATGACAAGGTCCGGAAATACAACCTGAAGGGTAAATGCTCTCAACTCTTTGACAAGAACAGGCAAATGCTTTGAACACACTAAGTACACCTATGTTCTTTTAGATCCATTTAAGCCCTAAAATAGCAAGTCATTTTCTGAACCTATTTTTTAGGAGTCTATAATGTTTTTTTTTTTTTAATGAGGCTATTTGGGAAAAAACTGTCCTTTGGAACATAGGATTTTTCCTTTTATTTTGAAATATTTTAAGGTGTCTTTCCGTCACTGTCTTTCTTGTTATTTTTAATGTGGATGTTTGCAAGCAGGATGTTTAGCCTAAGGGAAGGAAAACTTAGAAGGAGGCATGATCATAGTCTTTAATATTTGAATGGTTGTCATGTAGAAGAGGGATTACACTTAGTCTCAGAGAGTAAAACTAGAAGCAAAGGACAAAGATGAAAAGAAACAAGTTTCCATTTGATGCAAATAAAACCTTGCTAATAATTTAAGTCAGTACAATGTAGAATGAGGCTATTCAGGGGTTGTAGGTCACCCCTCACTAGAAGTCTTTGTTGTTGTTGTTTTGAGGCAATCAGGGTTAAGTGACTTGTTCAGAGTCACAAAGCTAGTAAGTATCTGAGGCCAAATTTGAACTTGGGCCTTCCTGGCTCTGGACCAGTGCTCTATCAACGGTGCTACCTAGCTGCCCCTCACTAGAGGTTTTCAAGAAGATATTACTGAAGAGATTCTTGGTCAGGTGGAAATTATACCACTAATGAAATTCTGTGATTCTCTCCAAAAATTCCCTCATCCAATACCTTATTGTGCTGTTGGAATGACCCTGAGTTGTGGAAGGTTATTCTGCCATCTCTGACAGGTCCTACCAAGTCAGAAGCCTCCAAGTAGAGGCTTAGGGCATCACACCTGCTCTCCACATCCATACTAAATAAGGAGGGGTTCATTACCATGCTGTTGGTTGACAGATGATGAAAACTTTGACTACAATATCTCATGAAAAACAGCAGCTCAACTCTTTGGAAACTGACTGACCACCCACAAGGATCTAAAATCATAGGTCCTTGATATATTAAAATAATAAGCATTCTATATTGTTCAAATAACTGGTCTGTGCATTAGAGAAATTAATAAAAATAATTATGATATGTAGTAGTTAACTACCTGTCTATAGCTGGTGCAATGTTCATTCACATGGTCCCTAAAGAATAAGGTAAGATAATAAGTTACCTAAAATGATTAATACCTCCAAAAAAAATTCCAGACACCTATTTAAAGAATTTCTGGAGTACCGGCTCCAGGGTTGGGATGACCTGGAGATCGAATCCTGGGCTCAGACACTCAGTACCACACCTAGAAATAACTGGCCGTGTAACCTTGAGCAAGTTACTTAACCCCGATTGCTTAAAAAAAAAAAAAAGAATTTCTGGCAGACTCTCCTGACAGAAACTAACCCAAGGTCTTTAAAAAAATAGTTTTATTTTCTTTTTTAAGTAGCAAGGGATAGTAGAAAGTTCTGAAATCAGAGTTAGAAGAGCTGAATTCGGGGCATCTAGGTCATGTAGTGAATAGGGCACCAGCCCTGGAGTCAGGAGGACCTGAGTTCATATCCAGCCTCATGCACTTATCACTTACTAGCCATGTGATCTTGGGCAAGTCACTTAACCCCAACTGCCCTGCTTTCTCCCTTCCAAAAGAAGAAAGGAAAAAAGAAAAGCTGAATTCAGTTCCTGGCCCTGATATTTATTTTCTGAGTGATCTCAATCAAATCTTTACCACTGTTTGCCTTAGTTTTCTCATTTGTAAAATAGTTACAAGAATACTTCACTAACTACCTCATAGACATTGTGAACAAAGTGTTTTGTAAATGTAAAAACTCTTATCGAAAAGTCCGTTATTATAATCATTATTTTCCTAGATACCAGATGTTCCAATATGCTTCATGCATTCAATAAATAATGTCAGTTTGTTTGAATACAATTGTTTCTAGAGGCTGTGGTAGTATTCTTGCCTCTACTTATCAAATTCAAATATGTTGCAAACTCTTGAATTTTCCAAAATAAAATTTTCAAATGAAATTACTATTCAAGACATTAAAATGATCATCTTTTCTAGTTTGCTTTTTAATTTGCACAGTGAAATTATTTGGGAAGTTAATTATTTATTTATTGCTAGCCTATAGTGTATTTTGCCTTAAGGTTTATCTTTTCCATCACCATTATTCTTGAAACTGAGGGGGGGGGGAACATGCATTTACTGCCTGAGTAAATTCGTATTTTTCTCTTATTACTTTAAGGAAAATAAGTTTTTAAATTGGAATTTAAAATATGTCCTATACCCAAAACAGGATTAAATTGTCCTTTATGCAGTGATGAATTTGAAAAAAAAAATGTTTACAAATTCACTGCAATTGTAGGTTACCAAAAATAATGGTGACAGCTTATTTTCATTGTTGTTTAATTTAGAAGTTCAAAGAAGGGAAATCCCTTTTAATGACCTCTCCTTTCTCCTCTCCCAGTGTCATACCATGTTCCTAATTTTTTTCTTTTATTACTTATAGTTAAAGGAAAGCATGCTTTCCAATTAATTTCCCTTCAAAGTCTAAATCCAGTGATCCTATGATCTTACCCTTGCAATACAGCTACATAAATATTATCTCCACTCCCTCAGATGTGAAGCCTTCACTTTATATTCATGGACATTTTTCTTCCTTGAATGGATGTGCACTGGGGACAAATAAAACATATGACAAGCTGAGTGATTTGAAGAGTTTAAAGGCACTTTGTGCAAGTGCTTATAGGATCCTCTAGCCTTATTATCAATTGTATAAACAATTCAAAAGACAATTCTGGCTAGAACCAACATTTTCATTTCATGAGACATATAGCCTTTTACAAAACAAGCAAAAAAACAACAACAAAAGAATAATAAAGTTGTAGCATCTAAGCATAATGTTTATCTACATAGCAACCATTAAGAAAAATTCTAGAGTTCATTTATCATATATTGTTCATCTAAGCTCTATATAGACATACTATACATGTCAAATAGCTTGGAGTTGTCACGTTGAACGGTCACTTGAAAAGATTTCATTTTCTGTGTGAAGTGAATTGTTTGGTTATTAGTTTAATTTTGAGTATATGCCTGTGTCTCCCCATATGCCCAAACAGCCTTTTGTTTACTAAGTGTTTGACTGAATTGTCCTTTTGTTTAATAACTTGGCTCATTTTTCAAGGAAGTGTTCTGTTCTAATAAATGCATGGCTTGATTCCTGTGGGAAACAGTCTATATTTTCAGGAGGGGAAGGTGGTGAAGAAGATTTCAAGAATGTCTGAGTTTTAAAATAAATAGATTTTTAAATCTCCATTTGAAATTTTCTCTGAAAATTCCCCAATGCATGATGTGAATCAAAATTATACAAGGTGAAGAATATATCTGAGTCTGCTTATGTAGACCAAAATAGACATAATTTATAACTTGCAACCTTTCTCCTCACTTTGAAAATAAGGGATCTTTATTTATTTCTCCTTTGTGGACTAGACCCTTTGGTTGTTATTTGTTCTTTTCTGAAATGTCACTGATATCTTCAGTCAACCTAGAAAAAGATTGCTGTATGCTCATCTGTATTTGTTTGTCAAATAAATGTCTATTGTGCCAGAAGTACACCCTCTCTATTAGACTGTTCTGTTCAAAATAGACTCAATTAATCATCATTTGTTACTTTCATTAATTTGCATCCAACATGATAAATCACAATAATGAAAGCAAAAAGTCTATAGGTGGGAAATGGAATATGTACACAGATTCATTTAAATTATGTGATTTATTGGAAGCCCTTCTGAATTTGTACAGAGTCTGTCTCTTTAATTCTAATGATGATGCACTTTGTTTGTCCAAGGAGAAAAAATAACTATATAGGAAATGCTTTCTTTCCTCCATGTCTATATTATAAAGTACAGTAAAGTTAGTTTTTCTTGCTAGATGCAATGTAATTTTAATTGAATGTATATCAAAAATAAATTTGCATATAAATATGCTTTCTCACTACCATTCAAATCTGTCTTTAAAAATGCAGTTTTGTATTGCCTATTCAACTGACTGATTTTAACTAGAGAAAAATGATTGTGATTTTTCTAACTTTAAATGCAATCCAAAAATTAACTTTATTGGTAAATGACAGCCAAAGATTGTAGTGCCACATATATATTTAAACTTCCATAACAGCTGTTATCTTTGTATAACAGCCTTTTTCTCAGTGCCATATTGAAGGCATTTTTTCCATAACAGAAAGTTTTTTAGGGAGGGTGGACTATACTATGTTTTATCTCTTTAAAGCCTATTCGCTCTAGCAGGACAAGATGCCTATTGTTTCTTTACCTCTGTGTCCTCTTGTAACAGAATGAATATTACTGTAGGTTAGACTTCCTATGGAAGAACAAGTTCAATAGAGAGCGTGAGGAAATTGAAACCATGGAGAACCTGAATCGTGTCCTGCTGGAAAACGTGCTCCCTGCCCACGTGGCCGAACACTTCTTGGCCAGAAACTTAAAGAATGAGGTTAGATGCTCTCTGCTAATCAAAATGGTCATGGGTGGTGTATTGTCAGAATTTCCAGTGGAAAATGGAAATGGGGACCCAGGGGAAGGAGAAATACTTGATAATCACAAATTTTTATTTCTATTCTATAGTGTATTAAAAAAAAAATATATATATATATAGACTTAGAGTCAAGGGGCCTGGATTCAAATTCTCTGACATTTACTAGTGTTATAATTTTGAGAAAGTCACCTAATCTATCTGAGTCTCAGCTTCTTCAGCTGTAAAATATCCTATTTGCATTACCTTTTACACAGGGGTACTATAAGGAAATCTCATTACAAACCTTAAAACATTAAAGAAATAGGACCTGGGAATATAGCTAGATTCTAGAATCCTAGGCCCATAAGGCACTGTGAACTATCTTCCAGTTCAGTTTTCTACCAACTTGAATCAGGAATCCAAGTAGAGCCCCGCTTTTGTTTTCATGTCTCTAAGCATCTGAATAAAAGTGGAAAAAATCCAGTCAAACATCCAGATATTTATTCCTGATGATTCCAAAGATCTAGATGTATGACTGCATGTTTCTGTTTTCAGTTGGATGTGTTGCTCTATGTAAACATACCCCCTTGAAAACAACTCATTACCATCCTCTGAGTTTTTTTACACCTGCCTGAAACATCATAGAGATATATTTCATATTTCTTTTCTTTGAGCAATATACCTTTTTTTTTCTTTCTTCATCTCATCCCATCCCTAGTAATTATCTCAGATTAACCTGAAAAAAGTGGGATATCTACTCCTTTCTTCACCTAATTCAGCTTACTAACTTCATTTCTATTATTACTACTGTTACTACAATTGGGACCCAATTAATATAAAGACATGACCAGTATAAAGTCTTTGCTACTTTGCTAACAAACATCAACCAAAGTCTATCTATGCACTATGAAGATTGTCCTGGTGATGCTATGTAACTGTGAATCACTCAGTCAACAAGTATTTATTAAGCACCTTTTATATATCAGGTACTGTGCAAGGAACTGGAGTGAAAATAGGAAGTTAGCCCCAAGCTATCCAAATCAAAATTTCAAATCATTCTAAATATATTGTAAAAATACATGCAGGCATGAGTAATTTATAATTTATTACTAGTGGTTAATTGTGTGTTAAAAAAATGGCATAAAAGACATGAAGGACATAGATGAAAATAGGAAAGGAAATGGGTGAGTCTATCTATATTGTTTGCTGTGTGCTATACCATGTTAACCACTAAAGCTACCAAGACATTCCTCTCTCTCTCTCTCTCTCTCTCTCTCTCTCTCTCTCTCTCTCTCTCTCTCTCTCTGTCTCTCTCTCTCTCTCTCTCTCTCTCTCTCTCTGTCTCTGTCTCTCTCTCTCTCTCTGTCTCTCTGTCTCTG
>NW_027185712.1:31333393-31430426 GCF_028583685.1 Petaurus breviceps papuanus
ATCTCTCTCTCTCTCTGTCTCTGTCTCTCTCTCTCTCTCTGTCTCTCTGTCTCTGTCTCTGTCTTTCTCTGTCTCCTGTCTGTCTCTGTCTGTCTTTGTCTCTGTCTCTCTGTCTGTCTCTGTCTCTGTCTTTCTCTGTCTCCTGTCTGTCTCTGTCTGTCTTTGTCTCTGTCTCTCTGTCTGTCTCTGTCTTTCTCTCTCTGTCTCTGTCTCTCTGTCTGTCTCTGTCTGTCTGTCTCTCTCTCTTTCTGTCTCTCCCTCCATCCCCATATGATAACAGAAAAAGAGAGAATTTCCTGCCTAAGGAACTTGAGTATGTGTAGCTAAATAGTGTTTCTCTAAAGAATTCAAAAAATTCCAGAGACTCTGTTTTTTTCTGGTAAACATTAATCGAAAGGAAAGTGGGCTAAGTATTACATATACATCAGATATTTCAATACCAAATTTACACAGAAAACAAAAGTGTTCCACTTGTCAAGAAAATTCAGCCTCTTATTAGTGAAAGCATAGGAATTGTTGAAGGTTATCCAACTACTTAAGATAGGAATTATTTACTCTGAATAGTCACAGGAGGTCTCCAATTTTGCCATTAATTTATCCATAATAGGTGTGGCTAGGTGGCACAGTGAGTAGAGTGCTGGCCCTAGAGTCAGGAGGACCTGCATTCGATACAGCCTCAGACACTTAACACACAAAACAAATACTAGCCATGAGACCTTGGGCAAGTTATTTAACCCCAATTGCCCTCCAAAAAAAAAAAAGCAAAAAAAAATCGTTCACAATAGAAGGCTTGCCCTTAAAAAGAATTAATAGGGCCAATCAGGTCTTGGAGATGAGAGGCAGTATCATGCAGTGGGCAGAGCACTAGTTTTGGCCCCCCAAATTCCCCCTCTGCTATTTACTGCCTTTGTAACTTTGGACAAGACATTTTCCTGTAGGCTTCAATTCTGCAAAATGAGAAATTATTTGATACTCACTAAGGTACCTCCCAGCTTTATGTCCTATGCCTATATCTGGAAGAGGTTCTATGCTTTAGCCAAAATGTAAACGTAGAATGTAGAACATGAGATTATTGTCCCCTCCTCTCATTACTTAATGTTCAGTTATATGTTATATAAAATCCAAGGGTCATACTGTCTAGTGTGTTTTCTGTTATTTAATATAGCAATATGTGCATATAAAAGCTTTAAAAACTATTTATCATACCTTATTATCATAAGGTCAAACTCTATGTCCATTGTAGAGGGAGAATCAGGTCTCAGATATATGGAACAGTAAAACCTAGGGGAAAATAGTCTCTTTAACACCTCCTAGCTAGGCTCAATGACTCAAGGATATATACATACTCTTCTAGAAATGTGCTATTGACTTAATTCATTTTTCACAAAAATTAGACTTTGAAATATAATAATAATAGATGGCTTTTTATAGACCTTTAAAGTTTGTAAGGTGATTTCTATGTACTATTTCATGTGATCCTCACAACAACCCTGTTGGGAAGTAATATTATCATCCCCATTTTACAGATAAAGAAATTGATTATGAAAGAAGTTAAGTGAATTATACAGGATCACATAGGTAATAAGCATCTGAGGAAGGATTTGGATTCAGGTCTTCTTGACTGCAAGTCCAGTGCCCTATCAAGATGCCTTAATAAAGCTATTTTTTTCTAAAGATTTTGTTGAAGGATATTAAAGTTCAGTGAAAACAAACTGCATATGGGTGATTTTCCATCTTTTTAGGTAAATGCTTTTCTGCTCCTTGCTGAGAACATCCCCATCCCTTCCTTATATTTTCAGCCGGTGACTCCCACCACTACAGGAGCCTCCTTTGTACTCCTTTTCTGATGAGGAATTTCACCCCATACCACAGTTAAGAGCAAAATGAGCAGCCTTTTTGTGATATTTCTTTGTAGGAAACAAATGAAATTAAGCTGATAACTGAGTAGGATGAGTTGTCTCCCAGGAGAACTTGAGAAAAGAAAGAACTCTTTTTTTAGTTCAGAAGCTTTCCCTTCCATATACATAATTGTATCACGCTCTCCCTCATCCGCATTCTAGTTGCACTTTTCCAGTGGAATATTTTAAAAATCCTTTGAGCCTTGATAGAGTATTTTGAGGCTTATGTCTCCACCAACACGGAAGACAAATCCTCAACAATTTTAGGAGTTGCTGTGGCTAAAACATTTCCACTGGAAAATGATGGCAAATGAAAATGTAAAGCCAACTTTTAAAGATAATCTCTAGAATAATTTTCCTTTTCTGATAGTTTTTATGTTCAACAAAAACCTCAGCTGTAGCTCACCATGGGAAACCATTCTAATCTCTTTTTCTGGAATTCATCTGGTATCCAAATATATTCCTGAATATACCTAGCAGGAAGTATTGCATAAAGATTAATAATAACTCAGGTAACAGGTGGTGGTTGTTGTTGTTTTAATACTAAGAAGTGTACTTTTAATTTCTATGATGGCTATATCTGGAAGAGGTTCTATGCTTTAGTCAAAATGGCCTTCTTGCAGTTCTTACACATAAGACTCCAGCTCTTGTCCCCAAGTCCACAAAATCACTCTCTTCTTACTCTCTTTCCTAGAATCTCTTGTTTCATTCAAAATTTAGTTCAAATATTATATTATGCATAAAGCTTTACCTGATCTCCATAACAACTAATACCTTCCTCCACCAAATTACATTAGAATTACTTTGTATATATTTAATATTTCCTAATAGAGTATAAGTTCCTTAAGGGTAAAAACTGTTTTATTTCTCTTTTTCTCCTCAGTCTAACATAGTGGTTAAGAGTTTGTAGTCACTTAATAAAAGCTTGTTGACTGATTGATCTTAAGAGAAGGTGACTTCAGTTAAAAGTAAAATGAGATATAATGAACTTCACTCTGTGTAACTAAAGGCACTGCTTGAAGTCAGGCATTTGGGATAGCAAGCAATGAATAGTAGACAGGGATATTAAATCAACAAGATACTGCTTTATAATGACTTTTCCAGTCTGTTTCTTAGGCCACTGGGTTCCATCTTAAGGGTTCCAACAAAGCTTTCATCACAGCTGTATTTTTTCTTTATCATGTTAATTTACAACATAAAAGAAGCATAGCCTTGGCAACTACATGACCCACCCCTGTAAAATGTGGAACCCTTGGAGCCTGGAAAAAGCTCAGAGATCCATTTCTCTGTTTGGAGCCTCTGTTCATCACATTTGACCAGGGGATATATCCAGGGTATTTTGAGAGACCTCCAAAGAGTTATTGTGCACATTGAAATAGAATGGCTCTACTTTAGTTAAACCCTTAAAACTTGCTATAATAGCAGACTTCTATCAGGAAAGAGGGAAACTCAATGGAGACCAGGTCCCTGCCAGTCATCTAGGTTTTTTATACCCTGTAAAAGTAAGAGATGGCATGTCTTCTTTGTGAAATATCAAGGAGGCCAATGTCACTGGATCAAAGTGTATATAACAGAGAGTAAGGTATAAAAAGACTGGGAAGGTAGGAGGGGTCTAGGTTGTAAAGGACTTTAAAGGCAAACAGTGGATTTTGCATTTGATCCTGGAGTTTACTGTGTACAAGGTGACATGGACTTGAGTTTTTAGGATAATCATTTTACTGCCTGAATGAGGATTGATTGAAGCAGAGAGAGACTTAGGGCAGGCAGCAGACTATTGCAGCAGAACAGGCATAAGGTGATGGGGGGCTGTACTTTTCTTATCCTACACAATTCTTATCCCATAAGACCTTCACAAGGATATATCCAATGTGCCGAACACCTCCTTGTTCTTTTAGCATCACTGAACTTCCCATTTTCCACTCAGATTGTTCATTTAGTGCCTATAATTTTTGCAACATGACTGTCAAGTCCATTTTCAGAAATACATATCCTTATAACAAATTATCATTGTTAACATGCTATATCCTTCTTAATTTTACCATGTATTTTCTCGGATTCTATCCGCCCTAAACTCCTACTATTCAATTATTGATTCAGCTTATTGTCCATCTACATTGCCTACTAAAAGGTATACATATCATGGACTAATTTCACACCTTATTCATCTAGTTATATGGCATAGTATAGGTAGAATGGGTTTTATTCAATTAATTTTTCTCACATGGATGGTTGAAGGTAAATTTCTTTTAGTGCTGTGAAGAACTGAATGTTGTAAGTGACTGAAAATGCACAAGAGATAAGATAAATTTGTAGTTAAGATGAACATAGTGAAAGATAGTAGAGAAATCCATCTCTCCCCATTAACCCTAGCAATTATATAGCCTCAAAAAGATCAATGATAAAGAAATGGCAAATGAAATAGGAGTAAATTCCTCCATCCAGTCCAGAACTGTATGGAAAGACATCTAGAAGAAGGTAAAGGCTGGTAGAGGGTTCCAGCTAGATCACATAACATGAAACCAGTAGAGGTTTGAAGGGGACAGGACTTAAAAACTAAACCTCTGGCAACCAGACCATAGACTAACAGAAATACAGAACAGAAGGGAGATAGTGTAAAACTCATAACAGACATATCGCTCTGAAGAGCATTATTGCAGTCTAATGATATAACCAATACTAGTATGCTCAATTTATATGCCAGCACTGACCTGTGAGAACAGAACCAGAGAACAAGTTATTGCAAAAGAAGGGAAAACCTGTATGTGGATTACTCAGAGCACTGAGATCCTTAGAAAGGCAGAGTCACCTTGATACCTGGACATCTGGGTTCTGTGGGAGACCTTGATCAACTAAATTTCAGAATCCTACTGGAGGTTGTGAGAGCTCCAACAGAGGACAAAACCAACTCCTAATTAAGGATAATTCAAAGTGAAAGATAAACAGGCTCCCTGAAGATAGAGCCCTCTGTGGATAATTAGAAAGGTGACAAAGTGACGGATTGAGAGTAAAGGTGGGACCTCATATTAGCTACCTCATTCAGACTGGCAGTGGTTGAGGTACTACACTACATAGAGAAGGGAAAATGAACAAACTAGGTCCATCCAACATATACAAGAGTGACAAAAAGGACTGACTTGAACAAAGGATCCCCAAACGAAGAATGGAAGTAGAAAATATGAGTAGCCAGAAATACACAATGAAGAAATAATGTGAGTTAAGACAGAGCCTCAGGGGGGAAATATCCTTGGCTACAGAGACCACAAGAGTGGATGGAAGAATTCAAGCAAGATATGAAAATCTCTAAAAAGAAGAATCAATCCTTAATATGAAAATACCCCTAATTGTCAAAGTCAAAATCTAGAGCTTCCAAGTCAAAGAAAAACATTTTACAAATAGCAGAGAAATAAAATGTAAGAATCAAAGATCATAGTCAAGATCACATAAGACTTAGTAGCAATAACTCTAAAAGAGGGGGAGAGATGAAATGCCCTCTTCCAAAGGGCAAAAGATAAAGGCCTATAACCAAAAATAACTTATTCTTACAAACTGAATATAATTATGAATGAGGAAAAATAGACCTTTAACTTTCAAACACTCCTGAAGGAAAGTCCAGAGCTCAGCAGAAACTTAGAAATACAAACACAGGAAACAAGAGAAACCTAGAAAGGAAGATACATTTGAGCAACTGGAATGGTCAAAACAATAAATTATGTGTTTATAGTCTAGTATGGGGAGAACAGTCAAGTGTCCCTTCAGAATTCTAAGGTAATCAGATCTCACAGTGGGAGATAAATAAGACATATGGCCAGGGTGTGATTTTGTTGTGTTTTATTGGTTTTTAGAGCAGAAAGAAAAGAGAGAGAAAATGAAATATACTAAAAAAAATGAGAAAGGAAGAATAATTTACTATTTTGTATAGAGTTGGGAGGATTGATCTCATGGCCTTACTATTAATCTGAGGTTAGAAGAGGAGGATTAAATGCACAAAAAAATAAACATATATTAAAGTTACTAGGCATATTGGAGGGTACTACAAAAGGAGATGATGTATGTAAGAGGGAAAGTAGAGTTACAAGCAAAAAAAATTTCATCTTTGAAGAGTTTGTTATAAAATGAATTTTTATGTGATTTTTTGTTATTAAATTTGTTATTAAATTAAAATTTTATTTTGTTGTTAAATTAAAATGTTATTTTTTTGGCTTTTTTTTTGGAGGGGGAAGGCAGGGCAATTGAGGTCAAGTGACTTGCCCAAGGTAACACGGCTAGTAAGTGATAATAAGTGTCTGAGACCAGATTTGAACTCAGGTCCTTCTGACTCCAGGGCCAGTGCTTTATTCACTGAACCACCTAGCCACCCCCATTATAAAAGGTTATTAAAAAGAGAGAAATAAAGTGTAAAGGTAAGTACCAAAGATGGAGGTCAGAGATTGATAGAGAAGAGAGGGAAAGAAGATGAGTAGTAAAGCACTTTAATTATAGATTACTGTTCCTTATCAGATTCCATATTTCTCTGCTTCCTTCATAAAAAGGAGACTAGGAGAAAAAAAAGAAAGAAGTGTAAGAGGATATAATGGAGGGAAATATCCAATTAATAATAATAGAGAATGTGAACATGAAAGTGTCAAATTATTAATGTTCTTTTAATTGCCAAATTTAATGGCTTTTTCTCAATCCTCATTCTTCTTGATCTGTCTTTGGCACTATCTTCACACTCTTCTCCTTCATACTCTCTTTATAAGTTTTTGTGATACCACTGTCTCCTGTTTCTCCTCCCACCTGTCTGCTATTTCTCAGGCTTTTTTCTTAACCTTCATCCAAGTTATTTCAGCTAACTGTGGGTGTCCCATTGGGCTTTGTCCCAGGCCCTCTTCTCTTCTTCCTCTATGTTGTTTCACTTGGTTGAATCATTGGCTATCCTGATTTTAACTATCATCTCTATGCTAATGATTCTCAGATCTAATTCTCCAGCCCTAACTTCTCTCTTGACTTCCAGACTGACATCTCCAACTGCTATTGGACTGCTTGAACTGCAAACATCTTAAATTCAACATGTCCAAAATTGAGCTCATTATTAAACCCCCAACTATCTCTCTTTCTAACTTCGCTATTAGTAAAGACAGCACCTCCTGCCAATTACCCAAGCTCACCAATCAGGTATCACTCTCAGTTCCTCTTTATCCTTCCACCCTACCCCACTCCACATTCAATATCTTGCCAAGGCTTGTCTATTATACCTTTGTAATATCGCTCCTCTACATCCATCTCTCTACTTTGGCGCTGCTACTCTGGTGCAGGCCCTCATCACCTCACACCTGGACTACTGCAACAGTCTGCTGTTTGTCTTGCCTGCCCCAAATCTTTTCTCACCCCAATCCATCCTCTAATCTACTGTCAAATGAATCTCTCTAAAGTACAAATCAGACCATACCTACCACCACCACCACTCATACTTCAGTGGCTCTCTGTGACCTCTAGGATTACATAGAGTCTTCTTCCAGTTTATATACCCTTCACCACCATGGACTCAGCAATCCAGTGACAGTGCCTTCTTTCTGTTCCTTGAAAAAAACACCCCATCTCCCAAATCTAAACATTTTCTCTGTCTGTCATGTATGACTAGAATGTTCTCCCTCCTCATCTCTGTCTTCTGACTTCCTTCAAATCCCAGCTGACATACCATCTTCTACAGGAAGCCTTTTCCAATCCCCCTTAATTCTAATACCTTCCCACTATTGGTTATTTCCAATTTATCATATCTGTCTATAGCTTATTTGTATATATTGTTTACATGTTGTCTCCCCCATTAGACTGTGAATTATCTTTTTTTGCCTTTCTTTGTATTCCCAGCGTTTACTATAGTGATTTGTCTATAGTAGGTATTTAATAAATGTTTATTGAATGAATGAATGAATGACTGGGATGAACTTATCTATAAAACAGAGGAGGGTAGCAGAATCCAACAATACATTGTTTATAGGAAACACTCTTGAAATAAAGATTTACTTCAGAATGGGGCAGAATTTGTGCTTCGGGCAAATATCAAAAAGCAAGGGTAGCCATCCAGATCTCAAATAAGGTAAAAATTATTTGGTTAAAAGAGATAAATATTGGGGGCGGCCAGGTAGCACAGCGAGTAAGAGCACCTGCTCCAGTGTTGAGATAGACCTGGAGATCGAATCCCGGGCTCAGACACTTAGCAACCACCCAGAAACACCTGGCCGTGTAACCTTGAGCAAGTTACTTAACCCCAATTGCTTAGGGGCGGCCAGGTGGCTCAGCGAGTAAGAGCACTGGCTCCAGTGTTGGGACGACCTGGAGATCGAATCCCGGGCTCAGACACTCAGCACCACACCTAGAAATAACTGGCCATGTAACCTTGAGCAAGTTACTTAACCCTGATTGCTCAAAAAAAAAAAAAAGAGATAAATATTTACACTACATCATGTTCAAGGACACCATAGAAAATGAAACAATAAGGGCAGCTAGGTGGCACAGTGAATAGAGCACTGGCCCTGGAGTCAGGAAGACCTGAGTTCAGATTCAGCCTCAGACACTTAACACAAAAAACTAGCCGTGTGACCTTGGGCAAGTCACTTAATCCCAATTGCCCTACCTCCCCCCCCTCCAAAAAGCAAAATCATAATAATAGGATACTTACTATATATGCACCAAATGGCATAGCATCTAAGTAATTGAAGGAAAAGTGATGAAATTACAGGAAGAAATAGAAGAAAATGATTATATTTTTCTTCTTTGATGTATTCCTTTCAGAAGTGAATAAACTTAATAAAAATGTTAAGTTCAAGGGGTGGGGGAGCATAGTCATCAACAGTTAGAGGATCAGGAAAGGATTTATGTAAAATGTGGTGCCTGATTTTCACTTTGAAAGAATACAGAAGTTCTAATCCATCAGTCAACATCTATTAAGCACCTTCTGTGTACAAGGCATTGTGCTAAGTTCTGGGGATACAAAAAAGAGGCAAAAACAGTCACTCTGCTCAGGGAGCTTACAGTCTAATGGAGTCTAACAGAAAAAGATGAAGAGAGGGTACATTCCAAGCAGCAAGAACAGTGGCACAAATGAAAAGATGCAAGGTCATGTGTTATGGATAGGAAGTATGTCCACCCAGCATGGTACAGTGATAAGAGACCTAGATTTGGAGTCAGAGGACCTAGGCAAAACCTTAGAACTGCTCCATGAATTACCATGGGCAAGTCACTTCACATCTTTGGAATTCCATTTCTTCATCTGAAAAATGAAAGTTTCGGACTAAGTCATCTCTAAGGTCTAAAGAAGATCTTCCTAATGTCTTTTTAACTCTTCATTATTTAGTATTACCTTTTTATGGTCTTATGAATTAGGGGAAAATGGTCTCTGGCAGAGATGAATTTAAATATATGTTGTTATAAGCTACAAATAAAATTGCACATGATTACAAAAAACTCTATTCTGTGCTATGGAAAAAGCACTGGATTTGGAATCAGAGGACCAGGGTTCAAATCTTGCCTTTGATACTTATTATCTATGTGACTTTGGGCACATTCTAGCCTGTCTAACCCTCATTTTCCTCAGCAGGCACTGGGCCTTGAGTTAGAAAAACCTGAGTTCAATTCTGGGTTCAGAAACATAATAGCTGTGTTACCTTGGGCAAGTCATTTAAACTCTGACAGTCTCAGTTTTCTCTGCTGTAAAATGTGGATAATAGCACATGCCTCTCAGAATTGTTATGAGGATCACCTAAGATATTTATTAAGTATTTAGCACAATGATTGGCCCATTGTATATGTTTTATAAAAGCTCATTTCCTTCTTTTCTTCATCAACAAAATAAGAAATGGAAGGGTCAACTAGATGACCTTTGAGGGTTCATCTGGCTCTAGATCTATAATTCTTAATAGAGACTCCAATATTTTGAATTTCTCTGTCTTCAAGTTCCTTAATCACTAACAAGAAAGGATTGGGCCAGAAGACCAGAATTCTGGGCCTGATGAGAAGGGAGTACCCTTAATCATATCAAGGAGTAATTTTGGCACACATCCCTGGAGAAAGACCTTGGGCAAACATGGAGAGATTCAAGCCTTCAAAGAAACAAGTTTTAGAAAGGAGAAGTTGGGATGCTAAGATTGAGATGCTACTTATAATATGGCCACTTATTGTCTTTCTCTCCATTCCCCATTCTTTTCCTCCTTTTTCTCCTACAATTTTCCCATTCTGAAGCCTTTTCTGGTAGTCTTATTTAGCCTTTTTTATGTAATATAAGCTTTAGAGTTAAGAATTACTTCCAAGATGATATCCTTGTTGTATTAGGGAAGAGGGAGGCAGTCACACAGCACTCTCAAACAGGGAAATCCCCCATAGCTCCTATTCTACAGGGAGACACTGTATTATGCAGGTGCTTTAGACTGTTTTAAATGGATGCCTTCAGCAGGCTATTTTTAGACTGCTGAGTTAATATAGAATGATCATTCCAAAACCCATTGCAAATATGACTGTAGGACACTCCATCTAATCCATTTTGAATGAACTCAGGCAGAATTCTCAACACTGACATTGCTGCCTGAGCTAATCTATGCATAAGTGGGCTTCATCAAAAACAGAGGAAGAAGAAAAGACCTGGTTTCATGACATGGTGTTTTTTCATTAAGTTTGCCTCATTAGTATGCTTCAACATTGCACAATTTCTGAAGTGATATATAAAATACCCCATGACTAAACAGAGAGAAAATTAGTTTGAACTAGCTTAAAACCATTTCATATTGTAATGAGTACTATAACTGATTATATGGGGCCAGCTAGGTAGCACAGTATAAGGCCTGGAGTCAGGAAGACTCATTTTCCTTAGCTCAAATCTAGCCTTAGACATTTACTAACTGTGAAAGGCAAACCACACCAGTATCTTTGCCTTGAAAACCCCAAGTGAGGTCACAAAGGGTCAGATGAGAGTGAAAAATGACTTTAAAACAGATTATCACCTCAATAAAAATAGATAATGATTTTTAAGATGAACTATTAAAGTCATTTTCTACTTTTATTTCTAATATAGTTTGACTATTTTTAATAGTATTTTATTTTTCCCAACTACATGTAAAGATAGTTTCAATATTCATTTTCATAAGATTTTGAGTTCCAAACTTCCTCCCTCCACCTTCCACTCTCCCCTCCCCAAGATGACAATCTAATGTGGGTTATACATGTGCCATCATGTTAATCATATTTCCACAAGACATGTTGTGAAAGAAGAATCAGAACAAAAGGGGAAAAACATTAGAAGAAAAAGAAACAAAAAACAACAAAAAAGGGAAAATACTATGTTTCAATCTGCATTCAGATTTCATAGTTATTTTTATGGATGTGGATGGCATTTTCCATCATGAGTCTTTTGGAATTTTCTTGGATCACTGTATTTCTGAGAAGAGTTAAGTTATTCTTCACAGTTGATCATCACACAATGTTGCTGTTCCTGTGTACATTCTTTTCCTGGTTCTCCTCATTTCACTCAGTTGATAACTATTTCTTGAGTCAGGTAGGGACTACTTCAAAATTTCACTATTTCAAAATTTCCCATGCATTCTGAGAATATTCCAACAAATATATGCCCTTCCATGCTTCAACAGAGTTTTTTTTCCTAATTCAGTATTAACATTCACAAACTATGCTGATATAAGAAATAGCCATTTTCCTTTGGAAAGGAAATTCATTTCCTTGGAAATGCTTTTTAATTTTTTCAATTTAAAAAAAAGTTAAATGCTCAGTCATAAGAGCACTTTATTCAGCCTTTTCCATTAGCTAAATACATTTAAATAATAGGTGATGTCAGTAACAGTATTAGTGGTTGGGAGATAACTGTTACTTAAGCTTTTATTCTCTACAATGCAACTTAATTGAAAGTTCTTTTCAACATACTTTTGAAATAATTTCCACCAGGGTTATCTGGGTCTGCATCAAAACACCTTCTGTCTTCAATCTCACCTGTTCCCTGACATCAGCAGGTTCAAGAGCCATAAAACATCTGTTCCAACAAGAGTTGTTCTAACCATTTGCACCATGTGGAGCCTTTTCTGTATGGCCTGTAAGTTGTTGTTGTGTCAGGAACATTTGTAAAGAGCCCCTGGAATGAACATCACACACAGCTTTCATCAGATTTTGAAAAGACCTCATTTTGCCATCAAATCCATATTCCTGCCAAAGTCCCCAGGTGGCATTGCTTAAGTGTGACTCTGGGCCAGGGTACTTCATTCCATAACAGCTGAGGCTTGATCAAAATAAGCAGCAGATGTCACCATAGACATCAATGTGATACTCTGCAAGCAAACAGTACCACCCTTAGCCACTATAATAGCTGTTTAAATTGATACAGAATGGATTATTCAATGGTGTCATCACTCTAGCTTGTAAACCGTTCTTCTGGACTGAGTACATAAATGCCAAGTTAACTCTGAATATCAGTTCTGGCTCAACTAATTCTGCCTTTTATTTCTTAATGGAGAAAATTCTCTTCTGCATCTAAATTATCACTAAACAGAAAATTAGGCAGGGAAAGTGACTCTTTAAGGCTCCCAAGTAGCTTAGTCCTGCAGGGCACCCATCCAAAGCACTCCAGAAGATTAAAGAATTACTGAGCATAAAGACCAATTACCACATGCTGGTGGATCTGTGGACTGACAGGACCCCCATAGCCAAAGAACATGATAAAATGGAAAGAATGCTGGCCTTGGAATCAAAAGGCCTAGTGGATCACAGTGCAAATTCAACTATGAATTATCTCTATAATGTTGGCCTAGTATAATATTAGTAATAATAATATTTATATTTTAAGATTTATGAACTGATTTCCTTAAAGTAATCCTATGGGACAGATAAGAGAGGCATCATTATTTTCATCCATAAAATGAAAGAGTTGGACTAGATAATCCCCAAGGTCTCTTCTAGAGCTGACATTCCATTATTCTACATGAGTGTGTATACACTGACCGTGGAAAACCACTAATTTCTACCCATTGATTCTAGAGAAACAGGGACACAGTTGGAAGGGTTAGGTAAAGTATGCGGCCACCTACTGTGAAATATGAAAGGGTTGAAGGAAAAACAGAGTTTTTTAAATACTATTTACTAAATTAAAAAATAATTCCATAAAATTATATTCTTAATGGTTCATAAGGGTCAATCTTTGTGACAAAACAAGTCATGTGTGTAACAGTGAGTGAAGGCTTAAAGCTTCCAATGGATAACAGCACACAAAACCCAGAATTTTCCAATTTTGTCCAGGAGACCCAGATGCTTTGTCCTAAATTTCTTTAATGACCATCCACTTTCTTTCCCCATTCTGGCCATCCTGGGATAGAAGGACAGTATATTCTTTTTAGAATCAAGTCAATATCAGAAATTTGCAGAATCCTCTAGAATTTTTGGTAATGTTTCAAACCATACAAAGGATTTCTGATAAACTCCAGAGAAGCTGTGAGGAAGCTAGACTGAGCTTCTATTTTTTTACAGCTCCTTTCCCTGTCCTAGCAACACACACATGTGCATGCACATGCACATTCACACACACATAATTTCTATGGAATATTAAGATTCCTTGCTCTTTACTCCCATAGGACACATCTTGATGGCCAACATAGCCTCAGATCATACTAATCTCTGAACCTGAAGACACAGAATCATCACAGATTACTCCCAAGCAGTGCTTGCTCTGCTAACTATGCCCACACACTAGAGTACTGCATCAGTTTCCCCACAGACATACAAGACACCCTGAGTGGAAACACCCATAGCATACAGCACATGCTCACCTGACTCCCTTCCTATAAGACCAAACTCACCCACAAGCACACTAACATACCTACAGAAGAAAACAATCAGGTACACAAGCCCAATACAATCATGCCACCTGAAAGCAGCTAGAGCCCTCCCTGCCTTCTCCTTAGGCTCACCTTTCATGCCCTCCTCCTGTAGATACAGTGTGAAGGTTAATTAGAAAACATTAGCAATATTGAAATTTTCTTTTTCTCCTTCAGAGGCAGCTAGGTAGAACAACAGAGAGAATTCTGGGCCTTGACTAAGGAAGACTTGAGTTCAAATCTAGCCCCAGACACTGGGTGACCTTGAGCAAGTCTCTTAACCTTTGTTCAGTTACCTCAAAAGTAAAATGAGGATAATAACAGCACCTACCTCACAGGGTTGTTGTGAGGACTAAATGAGGTAATATTTTTAAAACACTTAGGATAATAACTGGCACACTGTCCGTGCTTAATAAATGCTTGTTCCCTTTCCTTTTCCTTTTCCCTTATACATCGTGGTTGATCACAGCTCATGGGATAGGGAGGGCCTGAATTCGGGTAATGATGGTAGAAGTAGTGAGGAAGAGATGAACGTGGACTTGATTCAATAGATTCATAAGACTTGATACCTGAGAGGACAGATGTAAGACAACACTAAAAATTCAAACTTGGGAGGCAAGGCCATGCTGTTGGCAAAACTAGTTCATTCAAAAAGAGAAAGTTTATGGCAAAAATATTAAGTATAGTCCTGGGACATGTTGGTGTTGGAGTATACAAAGGTAGAGTTCTGAGTCTGTAAATTAGGAGAGAAGTCAAGTCCAATGACGTACATTATATGTAGTAGTATTAATTTTATGTATGAATTGTGATTTACAAGAGAACTTTGTAGACATTATTTCATTCAGTGCTTACAGCAACACTTTGAGGTTAGTAGAACAAGTATTGTCCCCATTTTGCAGATTAATAATCAGATGGCTGATCAGATAACAAAACTATTGAAGTGACAAAGTCAGGGCTGAAGCCCATGCCTCCTGCCCTCCTTCAAGTGCCCTTTCTATTTAATAATCACTACTGGGATACAGAAGGAAGCTTTTTCCATCTTGGTTGTATTGTAACAGGTTAAGTTGTATTCTGCCCTAGGAGCACTTGATCCTGAGGTATCCAACCTGCCATCAGAACCCCAAAGGACTTTTATAGTGGCCCTATTGGAACCCATTCTCCTGGGCAAAAGGGAAATTGAGATTTCACTTAAACTTTGAAGGAGTTTATTAAAACTTTGAAGAGAGTGTTATTATTTATAGAAAAAGAAGTATATTGAGAGAACTCTAGTTTTTTCAGCTTGCAGGTAGGGACACAGCAGAATAGAACACTAAACTCTGTACTCTATGGATTTAAATCTACAGTTTAAGTAGAATCCAAAGACCATGGTTCAGAAAGTATTGACTCCTATTTATTACCTTAGATATTTATAATAACAATAATCATTTATATCACATTTTAAGGCTTGAAAATTACATGTTATCTCATTTGATTTTTACAACAGGTTTCACAACAGTGAGGTGCCACTGTTATTTTTACAAATTAGAAAACTGAGACTGAGAGAGGATAAGTGACTTGCTCAGTGTCACATAGATTAAGGGTGTGAAGCAGGATTTTAACCCAAATCTTCAGGATTCCAAGTTCTGCACTCTATTGATGATGCCACCTAGTGGTCTAAGTTCTCTTATGCCATATTCTTTAGCTTCACAACCTCTGAAATTTCTTGTGAAGTATCTATTTACAAAGAAGCCTTTGTAAAGACAAGTTATGAATAAAAGATGATAATTACAAGTCATTATTATGTAGTAATTGATAAAGGACTTTAACAAAGTCTTTATTCAAAAACTTATTTAGAAACAAAAAACAATGTCAAACATAGTACAAAGAAGTAATTTGATATGTTATTCCATTGCAGATGAAACTCATCTGTAAAATTTACAAGGAATTTAACTTTAAAAATTGTAACTGAAATTAATTACAAATAAAAAGGTGTCAATCTGATTAAAAGATAATGTTTTCCTTTTCCGTGCAGAAATCTTATCTTGTCTTAAGCTTAATGATTTTGCTTGAACAAATGGTATTGTCTAAGAAAACACTTGAATTCAAAACTTTTTATGCCTTATGAAAAATGTTCTAATTTACTGATCTTTTTTTCTCCTGTGTAGGACTTGTATCATCAGTCCTATGACTGTGTCTGTGTCATGTTTGCCTCTATTCCGGATTTCAAAGAATTTTATACAGAATCCGATGTCAATAAAGAAGGCTTGGAGTGTCTTAGACTCCTGAATGAGATCATTGCTGACTTTGATGATGTAAGTGCTAATGTAGGTGGGAAATGACCTATGTGGATACAATAGGAGAACATATCTTCTTGGGACTTTTACAACATAAGGAATTAGAATTATATTTTAAATAAAATCAATAGGTTTGGAAACAAGGGCACTAATGTAGAATTTCTAATGACCAGCATTATAGTCTTCTGCTGGCAGTGATTGGTAGAGTCCACTAATCTAAATTTAGCCACATTGCTGTGACAAGATTTAGATTCGTATTTTATCATCAGAGTTAATAGGATTATTATAATCCACCATCAAAAACTGCCATAGAAAGAATGTCATATATGCTCTAAATGTCAATGAAATTTCTAGAAAGAAATGAAGCTCAAGGAAAATTTTCTGATGGTGGCTTTATGTGTAAAAAGATATTAAACATATTTTTTACTTTAGGCAATTCTCTGATCAGGATGTGTATTCAAAAATGATTAAGTGATTTGTTGGATTCCATCTTGAAGCCTATATGCAGAACTACCATCTGTTCTTTAAAATAAAAGTAAATTATGCTCCTTAACTCCTCCTTTTATTGCAGAAGGCACAATGTATGCTTCTTTTTACAAGGGTATGGATTTTAGAATTCAAAATGTCACATTCTTTTCGCTAACATTCACTACATTATCTGAATATGAGAAAAAAAACAATGTTTTCCTTTCCATATGCAGATTCTTTAGTTTCAAGAATATTCTTGATGCTCCATTATGATCATACATAAAATGGGGAAAATGTAACATTTATTGTTATACATTATCTAGTAAGTCATGAACACATTTTCATATGAAATAATATATTTAGTCAGCAAGTTTTCCTAGACCATCATTCTCCCTTTTCCCCCCACATTTCTTACATATCTACTTTCTTTCTTCATCATTGGGCAATTAGCCTTGAAAATTTTCAGTTATATTAACAGCTTATTTTATAGGATCTTCTTTGGGAACCAAATTGTCTGAATGTTGTAATAGATACACAGCAATATACAGTGGACTGTGTAATATAGTGAGAAACCATGGAATAATGTATGTCCTTCTCTAACTTAATTGGCTAAAACTTTACCCTGAGGCCATGAATTTTATGGTGAATACTTCCTGTCTCCAAGTCCAACCAACTATTCATTGTGCTACTCAGCTAAGGCCAAGAGAGATTAAATGACTTTTCTAATATCACACATTTAAAAAATGACAGAGCTGGAATTCAAATCTTAAGTCCTATGACTCCAAATTCAGTATTTTCCCACTGTTCCATTCCTTTATGTAGATAGAGATATAGAGAGAGAAATGTGGATTTAGATTAAGATAAGCATATGTACTCTCTCTAGAGTATGAGTAGATTTAATACTACCGATATAAAAATGAATATTTCCTCTTTATAAATGAAATTATATTTAATTATGTTGCCTGTAATTCTATTAAGAGTCTAATACTCATTCCCAAGGCTTACAGTGAGGATAACTGGATAAAATAGAAGGATAAATGGGATGGAGAAGGGGACATATTCCATTTCTTCTGTTGGTATATTTAATTCCATTCTCCCCTTTCTGAACAGAAGTAAATCATTTCATATCCCCTCCTACCTTGCTTTCTCCTCTTCCTTTCTCTTCCTCTCCTCACCCACCCTTTCACTTTCCTTTCTGTTTCTACATACTGCCCTTTTCCTTAAACTATGTTCTTACTTCAACCACTTTGTATTACATTATTCTGACTACATGGGACAGCTAGGTAGTGGATAGAATCCTGGACCGGAAGTCAGGAGACTCATCATCCTAAATTCAAATCTGGCCTCAGACACTTAGTAGCTGTGTAGCCTTGGGCAAGTCACGTAACCCTGTTTGCCTCAGTTTCTTTATTCATAAAATGAACTGGAGAAGGAAATGGCAAATCATTCTAGCATCTTTGCCAAGAAAACCCCAAATGGGTTCAGGAAGAGTCAGACATGATTGAAATGAATAAACCACAAAATTTTTGACTACATTTGTAATGATCAGCCATTGCATGTAAACTTTTTATTGATTCAAAGCATCACATTTTTAAGAAAGTCAAAAATGGTATTTCTAACCAAGAGTCATGAAAGTTACTTGGAGCTATCATTAACTGGCTTCAGTATTTATCTTGATTCCAAATTCTGAAAGACATTTCATGTCAGTTTGAAAGCAACTACTCAGCTTCTTTCCAAGAACATACTCCTCATGAAATGCAATCTATTAAACTATTCCCTCTTACTAAGGTAAAAGTCTAAGGTAAATAAATAGCACCCAAAAACAAGTTCACCTTGCCATAAACTTGGTATTTAGAATGCTGCTAACACATTCAAACTTGAGTCAGTGCAAGCCTGAGTAACTGAATAATTGTTATTTATTTCTTCATAGTTGCTGTCTAAACCAAAATTTAGTGGAGTCGAAAAGATCAAGACCATTGGAAGTACTTACATGGCAGCCACAGGACTGAGTGCCACGCCCAGCCAAGAACACACACAGGTACAGCACCAATGTAAACAGCTCGATGGCAAAAGTGATTGTACATGTGCACTTTGGGTTCTTTCACAAAGAATTAGAACATGTCAGGACAAACCCTTCCTAATAACACAGAAGCCAGACTCCTGAGGTTGTGTTTATACAACTGACACTCACTTTGTAAAGTTGATAATTATCCAGATTTAAAAGACCATTCTCCCTTCTTCTCATGGCCAATTTGGCACTCCCCAAGGGCTCAAGAATAAAGTAGATATTTTTTCATGAAGCCTTTCCTGAGCCCCCCTCCCCTGTTACTAGTATCTCCCCCCAAATACATTGTATCTATTTTATTAGATATGTACAGAAATTGTTTCACTACTGTCTTTATAGACTGCTCAGCTAGCAGTATCTAACCCATTGTTCATTGATTGATTGTTCTTCCTCCTCTTGCTTTGTTTCTTTACACACTCTCTTTTAATTCTTTAAATTTATTTTTAAATTTAATTAATTAAATTTTAAATTAAATTAATTTAATTATTTAAATATAATTTAAATTATATTTAAAAATTAATTTTTAAAGATAATTTAAATTATATCACTGGCTTGCAAGGTTTAAACTCTCACCTCTATACATATAACTATCATATCTGATTCCTCCCTTCTAATCTCTCTCTAGTTCCAGTTTCACATGTGTAATTGCCTTCTAGACATTCCCACCTGGTTACCACTGGATATCACTTTGAATTTAATGTTTTAAACTGGTCCTCATCTTGCCTATAAAATTAACTGTCCCTTCTGCCTTTCTAGCTTTTTATATCAGGTTTTTTTTTAATTCTCTTTGTTACTGAGGTTAAATATCAAAGTGTCCTTTATTCTCTCCCTTTCCACATCCTCATAGCCACAGTCTTTCACTGTCCAGGGTCCTTTTGCACCTACCTAGATGACTTCAACATTTGTCTTATGTCTTTCGTCTCCATCCTATCTCCTGAGATAGTTGGCAACTTCAACATATATAGTAATGATCCCTTTGACACTGAGCTAACTTTCCTTATCTATCTCAGTTCCACTGCTATTCATTTCCTTTGCACTTGAGTAGACAGTTGGTAAGACCACACCGTAGATTGACTATATTATCAATTATTGCTGCTTTGCCCTCCAAAATGTTAAGCTTCATGCTACCTCTCTACAAACACTATCTCTTTATCTGGCAACTGTCCCCACTGTCTCATACAATTTTACAATGAACTCTATCCCCCTGACCCATTCTACTTCACTCAGTATATTGACCCCCATCTGGTTTTACTTGACTCCCTTCCCAACCTATTCTTTAAAATCAACTACTTGTCCTCACCAATACTGCTTTGTATTTTAGTCCTTTCATGGTTCCTTATTCTGCTGGTCTATAATGCTATATAACCTCCACATTTGCCTCTACTCATGTGTATAGAACACAAGTCACCTTTGCCAGTATACACAGTCCACACTCTATGCATGTCTATACCCAAATTTTATGCTTTCTTATGACAAAGCATTATTGAGGAGGTTACCATGTCATATTACCAAATATAAATTCAAAGATAACTATAAAGCCAAATCTCCACAACCTACCCATTAGCCAAATGTCAATATCCTGTCTGAAGATTCAGCAGGAACAATCCCTTAAGGGATTCAGAGACCCTTCTCTACCTGCCTCAGCTGGCTCAAAGATGTCAATGGCACATAAGATGCCAGGGAACTCATTCTCCCCACATCAGCTTCCATTCCCTCACCTTCTTATCCCTACCCCTCCATGAGTTAACCTAAATTCTTTTAATGTTTCAACTCTTAGATCCACCCCTTCCCTTTCTAATAGTCCTTGGTCAGAGCCCATTTTCATTACTGTCCGGAGTCTTCCAGGCCTAACAGATTTTCCCTCTGTATCCCTAGGTCTTTCTGTGTGCCCTGAAAATGAGCCCTCTTATATGCCCTTGCCTCTCAATTCAAATGTGAATTCCTTGAAAGTAGGGATCGTCTTGCTTTCCTATTTCTATTGCTAATGTTTAGCACAGTTTTTTAGTATAAGAGTAAGCATCAATTAATCAAGACTTTCTTCTCTTTCCCCAAGCTCCAAACTTTCCCCAACCTCACTATTAACTGATGGTCTTGTGGCCTACTGAGAAGACTGAAGCCATTAGATGTGAGATTCCTAAACTGTCTCCTCCTCTATCTTAAAATATATCTTTAGATATGTCTATATGTTCATACTTCCCTTAAGTCTTAGAGGAAAAGGCAATCTTATAAGGTTCACAAAGCTTTTGGAATTAGGGTAAATCCTTAATCTAGTCCTAAATTTAATACCAAGTCTGTGATACCAGCCCCTGCCCTGATGGCTGTAAAGAATATTCTGCTTGTGGTAAACTTCAATTTAGTGCACTATGTCACCAAGGCTGGGGGAGGGGGAGAAGTAGAGAAATATGAGTCAATGTAGCCTCTCAGCAAAAGTCAAGTAGTTAGATCAAGCACAATTAGGTGAGGGAGAAGTGTTTAATGTCCATTGACCTGGGGAATTACCTATCCAATCACAAGAAAGCCAGCAGTGGACAACCATAGGGCATAGGATCAAAGTAGATGATCAGTATGGAAGGAGACATACCAATGGAAACAACAAGGGTGTTATCCAGGCTCAGGGAAGAACCAGAAGGGCATAGCCTCTGTTCTGAGGGTCAAAGAGCCTAATGTCAATTTAGTACAATAGATAAATAAGATAACTTAACTACAAAGGGCCTATCCAGACAAATTCTTGAAGTAGATGCGTTTCTTCTGCACATTGTCATTTTCTCTTCAGAGTAGGGAACATCAGAAACTTTAGATCCTTCTCAAAGCTATGGCTCCAGATAGACAATTGGGAGGAAAAAACAATTGGAAGCAATATACATAAAACAAAGGCAAGCATAAACAAGAGTGACAAGGCTCTAAGTGAACTATTCTAAGTCAAGCATTTTATAAATTTTAATGTGTGATGTCACCTACTCTTACTGTTGCTATTATTGTTATTAGATTCCCTATGGAGGACATAAACTAAGTTCTACAGGAGTATATAAAGGATAGGAGATGTCACATTTAACTAGGATGACCAAAAAGAAAAAAACATAATACAAGAAGATGTGCCATTTGGGTTGGGTCTTGAAGTAAGAGTAGGATTTTAGTTTGTTTAGATGGAGGGTAAGTCATCGAAGACCTCTATAATCTGATACCAATTTACCTTTTCAACATCATCTATTTACAAAGGAAAGTAAAAAAAACCTCTAATTCTCCCCCACCCCTAAATTAATTCAAGGATTCTTTGATTTCAGTGCATGAACTTGGATGGAAAAAAATCTATACATACACGCACACACATATCTTTATTTTCCCTAACATCTGACTTCAAATTGTCTTCAATTATGAATTTTCTTAGAACAAAAGTCAAAACACTATTCTAGAAGAGTTCCATAGTTTTCATCACCAAAAAGTTCCATAAGTCACTTAACCCCAATTGCCCTACCTTCTCCCCTCCAAAAAGCAAAAAAAAACATTTAAAGTATGTTAGAGAAATAAGTTGAGAAACAAATTGATGACAACAATGGAATTGTGTGAATGTTTTATAATTATATAATTTTGGTGACTGTACAATCTGAAATACCATTTTTATCAATATTTATAAAAATATAAAGCCTTGTTTTACTTTTAGGGACGTGTGGAGGAAGGCAAAATGATGATTTTTTTTCATATTGAGTCTGAGAAATCAATGAAATATCCAATTGGAGAAGTTTAACATGTGACTGGCACTGCTGGACTAAAGTTGTAATAAAAGATGAGAAAGCGAACTACAAAGAGATAGAGGGGGAAGGAAGGAAGGACAGAAGTTATACACACATACACGTGTGGGAGTCATTTGCATGGAGATGATAATTTAACTCATGGAAGCAGCTAAGATCAGCAAGGGAGAGAGTATAGAGAGGAGAAGTGAGTTTGGGAAGTTTGGGAGACCCTCCTACTTAATGGGATGGGAAATAGAGGTGAAATGTGATATAGTAGATAGAGTGGCTGACTTAGAATCGACAGTTCTTGGATTAAAATCCCACTTCTGGTACCTGTAGATGTGTGACTGTGGGAACAGCACTTAATCCCTTAGTTTCTTCTTCTATAAAATTGGAATTACAGTAATTATAGTACCTAGTTCATGGTATTTCTTTGAGGTTCAAATAAGTTAATATGAAAAGAAAGAGCTTTCTAAACTTTGAAGTACTTGATATATGTCAGTGATGCATCAGCAAAGGAATCTGCAAAATAGCCAGAGCTGTCAGACAGGAAATCACAGGTCCCTAATGCATTGACACATATACAAATGATTACCTAGGATAAAAGTCATTGAAAGGAGACCTGGACTTCAATTTTTGACTCCTGGCAATAACACCAGGTAGATGGTCATGAGCAGCTCATTAAACTTCTTTCTCTATTTCCTTTTATATTTAAACAAGGAGTGATAATTGTTTCATTATCTCCCTCACAGAGTACCAAGCCTCTAGGTGAACTATAAGTAACTATAAGTAAAACATTTTATAAACTTTAATGTGTGATGTCACCTACTCTTACTATTATTATTGTTATTAGATTCCCTATGAAGGACATAAACTAAGTTCTACAGGAGTATATAAAGGATAGGAGATGTCACATTGAACTGAGATGACCAAAAAGAAAAAACATAATACAATAAGATGGGGCATTTGGGTTGGGTATTGAAGTAAGAGTGGGATTTTAGGTTTTTTAGATGTAGGGTTAGTCATTGAAGGTCTCTATAATCTGATACCGATTTACCTTTTCAACATCATCTCTTTCCTTTCCTTTCCATAATCTGTTCCAGCCAAATAGCTCAAAGTGACACAAATGTGCCCTGTGTATTCTCATCCTTCTACCTCTGTGAATGACATTTCCTAAGAACTTTCCTGTTTTTCTGCCTATACTGTCAGAGTCCCAAGTATATCAAGTTAAAACAGAGTGATAGGAAATCAAAAGACATACTGTGGATGGTTTGGAGTGACAGATTACAGACTTAGAATTTTCACAGAATTTAGTCAGTTTTACAGGTGGCCTCCAGAAAAGGGGCATGATTTTCCCAAGGTCACACAGGAAGAAAGTAGGAAAGCATGGCTTCAAAGCCAGGTCCTGAAACTCCAGATTTATTTTTTTTTCCTAATAACACAACAGAGTTGTTGACAATGGGGAATCATTGAACATTTTTGGTTAGAGGAGGAATAGCATGAAAGCCCTGCTGGAAGGAGAATAATTTTGTGACTGTTTATAAAACTGGTGAGAGTACTCAAGCAGGAAAACCATTTAAGCTACAGTAATAACCTTCATCCAAGGTTACAAGGGCCTGAACTAAGTTGATAGCAATAGGTATGCAAAGGAGGGGATAAATGGGAAAGACAGGTAAAGCAACAATTAAATGTCTTTGGTGACTGATTGGATGTTGGGGCATGGGTGAGAGAGGAATACAAGTCATTACACACCTATTGAATTGAATTATCTTCTTCCTTGGTCTGAAAATTGGATTGCTGAACCACTCAATCGAATTCTTATTTTTGGAATTAAGCCACATTCTCCCTTTATCTTTAACTTCTCTGAGCTTTTATCATTGCATGAAGAAGAAGAATACCCTCCCTAGCAACCTCAGAGGATTGTGGTGAAGATTAAATGAGTTTTTGGAAGTAAAGTGCTTTGTTATACTGCAGAGCATCTATTTGTTCTGAGTTACTACTGTTTCAATTGCTGTTAACAATGAGGTCCCTGAAACCTTCAGTTTCAATTGAAAGTCTTAAAAAAATGGGAACATGAGAGATCTTTGAGAAGAAACTGAGCATGTTAGAGATTTTTTTTAGATAGGAGTTGCAATTTGGGTTATGCCCTCTGAGGTTCCTTCCAACTCTCAGGTTCTGTGAGTCAGGGATCATTTGTTACACGTTTATTTGTCAGAAAGGAAATATTTTGTTGTGTTTTATTTTTTCCCTATAATGAAATTGTTCTTTCCAATGGTGGCTTACTGTAATTTTCCTGCAAAGTATATTTGTTATAGTCTTTTGCTTGTTGGTTTAACAGCTTGTGTTTCTAGTTAAAGAACAAATAGTTTTACCTCTAGCTGTGCATACCTTCATGAAATGTTTTCTCTCTAAGTCACAAGCTTAGCAACATTAGTGCCTATAATAGAAAAGCTTTCCATGTGTAATGATGCTCCCAAGAAATTTTTGTTTATGCTTTTAGTTGAAAGCAACTTTTCATTTTTAAGTTATTCATTAAAAGTAGAAAAAAAATTTCTTTCAATAGTATTCTAATTTCAAAGAGCTACAAGTACTATATCCTATTTCTTCTCTGAGTAATGGAAGCTTTTTTCCCAGGCCCCAGAGTCTAGGCCTTGCCTCACCTAGGTAATAGATAACATTTATATACTGCTTCAGGGTTTGCAAAGCACTTTGAGCTTCATAGAATTTCTGGAAGGTAGGTGCTATCATTATCCCTATTTTACGGATGAGAAAACTGAGAAAGGTTAAGTGACTTGCCCAGGGTCAAAACTAGGATTTGAACTCAAGACCTCTTGTTTTTTCATTGCTCTATGAAATTTTTCATCTTACTAAAAATATTTTCCCCTGGCTTAACTACTTTAAATCAAGAAAAAAAGATAGTCCATAAATCTTAGTTATCAATCAATAAACATTATTAAGTATCTACTATGTGCCAGATACTATATTAAGCCATGAGAACACAAAACAGAAACAAAAGTGTTCCTACCCTCAAGGAGCTTACAATTTAATACAGCTTACAATTTAATTTAATATATACAAATCAAGCAATATCTGTATGTAAATATATGGATATATATCAGATATAAATATATAATAAATAAGAAGCAATTAATAGAGGAAAGACAAGAATTAAGAGGATTTAGGGGATGCTTCCAATAAAAGGTAGGATTTTAATAAGGAATTAAAGGAAAGCAGGGAGATCCATAGGTATAATGGAGAAAGAAAAGCATTCCAGGCATGGGGGACAGCCAGAGAAAATGTCCATAGCTGGGAGTGTCTCCAAGACCAGTGTCACTGAACCAAAGAGTATGTGTCGGGTTCCAAGGTGCAATAAGCTTGGAAAGGTAAGAGGAGGCTAGTAAGAAAGGTCTTTGAATGAGAAAGAGAGCATTTTGTATTTGATCCTGGAAGAAATAGGGAGTCACTGGAGTTTATTGAGAAGGGGGAGTAATATGATCATACCTTTAGGAAAATCACTTTAGTGGTTGAATGGAAGATGGATGTATTGGAGGGATTTGATATAGGCAGACCCACCAGCAGGCTATTGCAATAATGCAGGGGTGAGGTGATAAGGGCTTTCAGTACTATGATAGAAGTGTCATAGGAGAAAAGATCTGAGAAACTTTGCAAAAATGAAATCAACAGGCCTTGGTGACAGATTGGCTATTGGGAGAAGGGGGCAAAATGAGAGATAGTGAGTAGACCAGGATGACTTCTAGGTTGGGAGCTTGAAATGGTTTGTAAGCAGCACTGTGGAGAGTGGGATAGAGGATTGATAAGGGAGGTATAGTAGGATTGCCTAGCTGCAGCGAGGGCCTAGTTGAGTTCTATAACATACAATTTTTAGTGGGTACAGTCACAATGGTTGCATGGCTTTTGCCATCTTTTTTCAGAAGGTTATCTGTAAGAGTGAAGGCATCAAATAGTGGGAGTGATCCAAGGTTGAGGCTTGTCTGAGAATAATTCCCAAAATTATAAGAGGACTGGGGACTCAAACAAAGAAGACAGTGTAGAGTTGAATTGGTTCACCAAGGGATCAAGATGGAGAGGAGAGTGGTTAGGGCAGGGACAATGGTCAGCAGGTTTTTATGGAGTATATTTCCTCTACATCCTGCTATTCTTTTAAAGTATTACCCTTATTCTCCCCCTTTCACTAGCCTTCTCTAGAATAAAGTATCTTTGCCCACTGCTCTGACTTCCTTTCATTTCATCAGTCCCCTTAAAAATGGCTTTTTTGTCCACTCCACTTAAACAGCTTTCTTCCCTTAAGCTTATCAGTGACCTACTTCTTGCCAAATCCAGACCTGTTCTTAATCACCATTCTTTTTGATCCCTTTGTAACAGAAACAGTTAACTCTGCTCTTTAGGCCACAGTGACACCATGACAGTTTAGTTCCCATTCTCTCAGACCATCCTATCCCTACTTCCTTCACAATCTTCTTCTTCCTCTTACCCTGAACTAACTGTGGAAGCTCTGACATCTTAGCAGAACTTGCATATCTTCAACGGCCATTACTACCTGGATCAATCCCTCCCTTTTCTGAACTCCTTCAGCATTTGTTAACATCACCATTATCTTGGATATTAATCTTATATTGTTTGGTTCTATTATTTAAGTGTTTCATGTAGTTATACATTTCATTCTTCTAATATATGATTTCTATATGCCATACTTCTTTTGTATCCCACAAAACTTTTAGCAAAGTCTACTAGAGTAATGAATGTTACCTAAAACATATTAAGTACATAAGGACAGGAATAGATACTAGACTTGTAGTTTCATTGGTAGAGGGAACACCCAAGTGAAAAAATACCCTCCTTAGAGTCAAAAGACCTAAGTGTAAATCCGACCTCAGACACCGACTAGATGAGTGATCCTGGGCAAGTCACTTATCCTCTAGTCTATCTCAGTTTCCTCAAATGTAAAATGGGGATAATAATAAGATCTTCTTCCCAGAGTTGTTATGAAGATCAGATAAGATTATACTGTAAAGCTCTTACAACACCTGGCACATAGAAGGTACTTATTTATTGTCTTCCTTTCCCCCGATCAATCCAATTGATACCTTCTCTATACCTTTTTTAGAGAGTGGTCTAGAGCACAGGGAAAACAGCTGATTTGCCCAGGGTCACACAGCTAATATGCTTCAGATATGGAACCTGAACCCAGGTCTTCTTAGCTTTGAGACTGCTGCTATATTCATCCCCATTCTAAGTAAGAAAAGTATGGCAAGTAAACACTGAATTCAACTCTGAGCACAAGACAGAAAGTTGTGTGTGTTTCATGCTATTTTTTTTAACCATAAGGAAAGGAAGTTCACTATGGATTTGGTGGTGATATTTTAAGAACTGAAAATCAGGACACATTTTCAAAACAGTATTTCTGAATGAAACATCCCTACTAAATCTCAAGTGGCTCTGGATCTGATATGCCTGTACTTCCATATCCAGATTGTTGAAGAAACAAGCCTTGTGTTCAGAATCATATCTATCAATCAATCATAGTCATTTATTTCTTTTTAAGTATTTTGCTTAGAGATTTTCTCACTCCCCACTGCAATCTCAATCACTCTTAGACAGATAAGATCAAATCACTAATCAACTCTAGAAATGTTCTAGGGTGCTACTTTGGGTTAACTATCCACCTGTGGGATGTTAAAGAACAGAAGAAAGCAGGTTGTCTCAAGGACCTTCTTGATACTTACATAAGAATGTGTGGCACAGTGATCTTTAGGACCTCTGGATGTTCATTTTTAATTGTATATTAAACTAAAACAAGCAGCTTTTAGCTCTTGGTTGAGTAAGTTGCTCCCTATTCTAACTATGCTGCACATATACACTAAAGCTGATAAGAAAAAATTGGAGGCTTGTTCAGGCCACCAAGCATATATGTAATGCTTACTATAAGCAAGGCACATTGTTAAGTTCTGTAGATAACAATAGAAAAGATGATTGCACATGAAACTGCAAATCTGCTATGAACAACTTGCTATTACTTTCAAATATACAAGATTATCATGAAAATTTCTTTTTTTCTCCCCCCTACTCTAGAGATGGCCACTATATACACAAATACATATTTTTGTAGGATTATTCTATACATACATTTATCAGTTTTTTCTCTGGATGCAGATAATGTCTTTCTTCATATGTGCTTTATAGTTAATTTGAAAACTTATAATAGACAAAATAACTTATTTGCTCAAAGTTATTCTTAAAACAATATTGATATTACCACATACAATTTTCTCTTGGTTTTGCTCATTTCGCTCTCCATTATATCATGCAAGTCTTTTCATCTTCTTTTCTAAAATCCTTGAGCTCACCATTTTTTATAGCACAGTAGTATTCCATCACACTCCTATAATACAACTTGTTCAGCCATTCTGCAATTGATGGATATTCCTGCAATTTCCAGTTCTTTGTCACCACAAAGGAAAATTAACTTTTAACAAGACTGGAAAGGTAGGAAGGACCCAGATTGTAAAGGACTTTAAAAGACAAACATAGTTTTACTTTTGATCCAAGAAGTGGTAAATGGGTAGCCATTCAAATTTTGTTTTGTTTTTTTAATGGGACATTGGGATGACATACCAGGATGTAATACCCACACTTTGAGAAAATCAGTTTGACAGAAAATAGAGAGTGGATGGAATGGGGAGAGACTTGAGTCAGGGAGACCAACAGAAGGCAAGAGTCCAAGTATAAGGTGATGAGAACCTGTCCTAGGGTAATAGCAGTGTCATGGGAGAGAAGTGACATATAGAAGAGATTGTCACAGATTGGATATGGGGGTTGAGAGAGGGGATGGATTGAGCATGACACCTAAATTGTAAGCCTAAGTGACTAGAAGAATGGTAGTGCCCTTTACAAAAATAGGAGAGTTTAAAAGAGGAAGATTGTGAGAGAAAGATCATGAGTTCTGTTTTGGACATGTTGAATTTGAGAGCTCTATCCAGGTCAAAAAAGATCACGTGGGAAGGAGAAAAGTTAGGGCTGGATAAATAAATCTGAAAATCATCTGCAGAAAGGTGATAATAGAATCTATGGAACCTGATACAATCACTAAGAGAAATAGTGCAGAGGGAAAAGACAACCCAGAAAAGAGTCATAAGGGATACTTAGTTGATGGGCATGACCTGTCTGAAAACCCAACAGAGGAGATTGAGGAATGGTCAGATAGGAGTGCAGTATAAAAAAGTCAACAATATATACACCAAGGGGCGGCCAGGTGGCTCAGCAAGTAAAGAGCAGCAGCTCCAGTGTTGGGATGACCTGGATCAAATCTGGGCTCAGGTACTCAGCACCACACCCAGAAATAACTGACCGTGTAAACTTGAGCAAGTTACTTAACCCCGATTGCTTAAAAAAAAAAAATGTATATATATATATATATATATATATATATATACCTAAACTCAGAGGAGAGAAAGGAGATCATGACTCATTACTTCCTTTTATTCTGTTCTTAAGCGTTAAGAGTCTTCACCACGCTTCAGGATCGGCTTTGGTTTGACCACGTAGATAGGAATTAGGTGTCTTCTTCATACCTGATTGACTGATCCAATCATGTCAAGAGTAGAGTCTTCTCCCATCCTTCTCTCCACTGCAACCTCTGATTCTAACCATTGAGTCACACTTTGCAGTATAGTTTTTAACTCTGTTCGTTAACCAGGGAAGGTCATTCACACAAATCACTCTACTTCACTCTGCTTCAGAATCATAGTATCCTCAGAAGAAAACAATCTACCTTCTCCCCAGTCCAACATTAGGATTTTATTACTGTTCACTCATGAAAGGGTTTGGGGGAGTGTTCAGGAAAGGTATGGAATACTTTTTATGAAAGACAATCATCTAGTTGAATTGTACAGTAGTTAAATAAAATGACCTAGGGTACTTTTTAGAGCCATTCATTCCTTAAATATGACATGAGATATAAATTGGGCAGGAAGCTTAAACTCCCATGGGACCCATGAATGGGCAGTTAGAAAAAGCAGTTTCTGACACTGCCCTGCATCTGAATATGAGAATCTGTGGCTATCATACAGCTATCTTTTCTGGGGTTTGTAAGTCATTAATTTAGAGTGAGAAGAGACCATAGAGCTCACCTAGTCCCAATTTGATAGCTTATTCAATCAAGTAATATAGTGTAATTTTCAATGGCTAGATTTGTATTCCTCATAAGAAATTACGGTGAATGATTATTATAGAAGCAGGGAAGGCGGAGGCTGGACCTAAAATTTCATTAGTATAGGGATCTCCTGGATGAGGGAACTCCATGCAAATTGACACCTATTCTGCAATATAAAGTCTTCAAGAGCTTTCTAGAACACTCAGAGATTGTATAACAGAGATTAGGCCAGTATGTAACAGATGTGAGGCTTGAACTTGAGTATCCCTGACTCTCTGTCCACTAAGCTAGTGTTGGTCAGAATTGTCTACATCTTACAAATTTAAATCTCATTGAATCCAAAGGGTAAATGCCTTCTATGAATTCCCTCTAATTTATCCTAAATGTTAGTTTTGCATATGTACTTATACTAGGCAGTATAAACTATACACTGACTTAAATTATCTAAAATTTGGTGAAGGATTGACACTGAATTTGTTTGAGTGGGACAGGCAATTATCTTGAGGACTGTCCCAGTCAATAGAAACCAAATGGGAGTTGTCAATTGTACTTTTAACAAGAGGTCATGCAAACTTTAGATTCTGTGTGGGGATAGAAGAGCTCAAGATTGATTTGAGGGAAGGGGAGAGAGGGAGAATAGGGAGAGGAGAGCAGTGGATTCTCTTGATCAATCCTCCCCACCCCAACAGATATGAACTCTGTTCACCCCAAAGAATTATTTTTTTGCCTCTTCTGGCATTTAGAGTCTCTCCTTTTCCCCATCTTAGGAAATTCCATAAAACAGAAAGAGTCCTTTATACCAAGAAAGGGTTAGAAAATTCATAGTAGGCCAAGCTTACATATAATGGATATACTGCAGAGTTTTGTTCTGAAGCAGTTTCATATTGGGTTTTTCTGATTGGTGTGCAGATTCAGACATCAACAGCAGATATTCTGAGTCTTTCTCCAATCACCCTTTGTACATGTATTTTTTTCCCTTTCAGGAGCCTGAACGCCAGTACATGCATATTGGCACCATGGTGGAGTTTGCTTTTGCCCTGGCAGCTAAATTGGATGTAATCAACAAACATTCCTTCAATGACTTCAAGTTGCGAGTGGGTATGTTTTGGAAAGGACTCCAAGTGCTATCTAATCTCTTTGTGAAAATAAATAAGAAGGACAATTTTGTACACTAGTTAAGTTCAAATACCTGGAGTAGGTCAAATGCAAACAGCTATAGCCTTGAAACTAGCTTAGATTGCACGCAGAAAGGCCTAGTCACTGTCCTAGGATTCATAGCCCAAAAGAAAATCACCCATGATTTCAAGGTTAAGCTAGATTTTCACCATTTCATAGTTTATCAGGAGGTGCTCCAAAAAGAAAGTAGTCTAACTTCTTTATAAATAGGGAAAGCAGATTTTCTTTCTTAAAAATGACAAAAATGAATGCATTGTCTTGCGTATCAGTCCCTTACATTTTCATAACACTCAGCTGCCTTCACCTAAGTGATCTCACTTCTTTATCCTCAATTCTTTGTAAACAACATTGATTTTGATAACAGCAAGGATCTAAAAGGTGCACAAAGATCTCTTACCTCCCCTAAAGTTTAAAAACCTGTTCTACTGAAAATAAGAATAAATAAGAAAGTAGCTCTCTTAGAGAACCTCCTTCTGAGTCTAATTTTTCCCTGTTTATCTCATTTCTCATAATTTAAAAAATCTGATATTTGGGAGGAGCAGCTGATACTTATGTGACTTTTACTTTTATTCATGTCCTGAATCCAACAACACTCAGGAAGTTCAGGCTTTTCTAGGCAGGTAGAGAGAATAAGGGCATTCAGGAACAGAAAACAGAAAATTTGCTTCATAATTTTCTTGTATAATGTTCACTGTTAATTTATATCATTCTTTGTATGTCCAGGTAGTCTGATGACAAAGAGAGCTCGCAGTTTTGCTTTGGCTCTATTATCTTCTTGCTCCATTCTCCTTCTAGTTCGCCTTATTCCTGGTAGCTTTTACCCAGACCACATAATGCTGCAGAGAGGGTGTCACCATGACAAAGATGCTGTTTTTAGAGCTACTTTCTCAGGAGAAAAAGACAGCTCTCATCTGATGAGATAAAGTAGTCAGATTTTCCCCTTCCTTTACCTAAACTGCCCCCTTCCCCTTCCTGAGGCATATACAGCATCCTCATGGATTCAACTGCTTCCCATGTAATGGGGAGAGAACTGGATGCCATGACCTCTTCTCTATCCACTACCACCATGCAAACTCTACCCTTTGGGCTATGATTCCCCAAATCCTACAGAAGTGATTTATTACAGAGTAGGGAAAGTCAATGGATCGGATAAAGGCATGCAAACATACAATGGACTAATGTTATTGAATAGTCTAGAATTTTTGTAATATACTACTAGTTTCACAATTTCTATGACTAGACTATGTCATTTTCGAATGGACTACTAATAAAACACTAGGCCAAGAAATCAGGTCGAATTTATAACCAATTTTTCAATCTGTGAATTCAATGGAAATTATGCCTAATTACCTTTAAGTACAATAAAATCTAAGGACTCATGTTATACTTAGAAATCCGTCTAGCAAACTCATCTCTCTTTTCTGGTTACCTACGCCATCCTTTTCTTTCTGCAAAGCTGTTGCTCTGCTCTTTTGCTAGTAAATACTACCACCTAGTGGTAAATCCTGGGTACTAAAAATGTCTCCTAGGACTTCAGTCAACATTCCTCCAAACAAATGAAAAAGGCTTGGAGCTGAATTCTTCTCCCAAGCCTCCTCTTATGTATATTAAGCTGGGCAGTTTATCTGTTAATCAAGAATAACAGATCAACTGAGCTCTTTCTCAAAATGGAAATTATCCCCATTGCCAGCAGGAAGGTAGGTCAGGATGGGCCACCTCTGGGAGCTGTAGAGTTACTGAGTGTCAGCACTATGCGGCCAGAATGAGCTGATGGAAGCAGGGACATCAAACTACCCAGAACTACAGTCCAGGGGCCCTAGGTCTGATGGACACTCAGAATTGATTGTTAAGAGTGGAAGAAAAATTACTTCTAACTCCTGGAGCAGAAATATATGCTTGAAAAGTCATTCTTTATAAGAACAAGGTGTTCTTTACTTCCAGTGGTCAATAAGAACCTAGAGGTTTTATGGATGTGTGTGTTTTATTAGTTGGCTTCCCAAAACTGGAAGACTGGCTTTAAAAGTATATCTACATAGTACTTCAAGAACCATTTTTATCTTCATTATACTGGACTTTTTTTTCCCCACAAAGCAGTAAAGCTTTCATTAAAACAACCAGAGACATGCAGAGAAAAGTTCAGATACTCTAGTTTGAGGGGTAGAAGAAGAGTCCATACTTTATAATGAGGCACAAAGTGGGTGAGAAAAGCCTGGTTAACATTGCACCCTGAGCCTAAAGTACATCCTGCCTGTAAGCACCTTGCTTTTAAATTGCATGTTAAAACCAGCCAATGTGCCTAAGTGAAAAGCAAATGCCACCTGTTTATTTCATGGAGGCTGACACAGGGAATTATGTTTGATTAGGAAAACAATATCAACCCTACCTATTTAGCATATATCTGCATATCCTAGGAATAAAAGAAATTGAGGGAGGTCTAAAGAAAATCAAGTAGCTAGACTAAAAAGCAGTTTAAAAATTATATTTCTTCTTCAACTTTTTGAGGAGGTTTTCACCTTGACCCAATGACAAAATAAGGCAGATTGGGGGTAAAATGGAGCTGGTAGCTTCATGGGGAGTGTACATTTTGAGAACTGATGAAGCTGTTTAAACCTGAATGCTCTTCTATGCACCCCCCAATTTTCCTTCGCTAAGGGCAGCCTGGATATTGGAACATTTTTCTTTATAAATTAATGATTAATTTTGTCTGTATTGTACAATTCAGCCCAGAAAACTCCACTAAACAAAGACAATTCTGCCATCCTCCCTCTTTCTCCTATGCTTGGCTGAATCAAAAACTACCCAAAACATTTTCACCCAATTCTATTCATTCCATTCTCTCTCTCCTTTCTCTATTCCTCTGGATTCCTAACAAAAAACGTTAAATTTACCTCATTCCTCTTACTTCTACCTGACTCCTGGAATAATCCTATTGATGTGTTCAAAAAAAGCTACTGATCCTCATTTTACAAACTATGTCCTCTAATATGCGTAGCAAGAGTGCATAACTTCTATCCCAGTCCTATCAAAAATTAGTCTCATAAAGATGTCACTTATTAGAAACAGCTGATGAAATTTTTATGGCTTTGTTAATTAGAATCTGATGTTTCACAGGTATTAACCATGGCCCTGTAATAGCTGGTGTAATTGGAGCTCAGAAACCTCAGTATGACATCTGGGGCAACACAGTAAATGTGGCCAGCAGGATGGACAGCACTGGAGTCTTAGATAAAATACAGGTATTTCAATTTGGATTTATATCATTTGTCTTTCTCATGTACTTGGAAACAATGAGTTGGAGGCTGCCACAAACCATAATAGTGTGAAGATTAATATAGAATAAGATATGAACACTGAAGAACTTTTAATAACATCAGCAGTTTTTCCAAAAAGATTATATAGGTTAATCATGTCAGCAACAAGCATTTTTGAAGAGTCTTCTATATGCCAAGCACCACACTAAACACTGGGAAGATAAACAGAAGCAGAAAGATGGTATTTGGCCTCAAGGAGCTTACATTTAAAGACTACACTTAAAGGAAGCTATAAAGCAAGGCAGGAATAAATAAAAGGAACCTCACCCAGGGACATTATAGAGAAAGTCTGGGAGAGTCTGTAGTGCTTCCTGAAAAAGGAGGAAGACATGGCTGGCCTATGTACCTTCCTTCATGGAAGTTCTGAGAGAAACCAGCCAAATGGAAGGACAGATCACAGGGGTAACTGGTAGTTAGTATAAGCAAAAAGTCATCTCCACTGCTAAATTTAAATGAGGTATCTTACTCATACAGTCCACAAAGCAACAAAGGTTTTCAGGTGACTAGAACTGGGTTTCAATGAAGAGAAGGAAACTAAAGGTACCAGTCACATGATACTTGCTTATTTTAGAAACATAGAAAAGACTTTAAAAATTATTTATTGTCCAACCCATGCCTGAAGTATGAATCCTCTTTACAATATCTCCAACAAATAGCTAACTAGCCTTCCTAGATCTTCAGTAATGGAAAACTCATTGTTTCCCAAGGAACTTCTTTTCAATTTTGGACAGCTAAGTTTTATGGAATTCTTCCTCATATTCAGCCAAAATCTCATTCATTGTGATCAAGCAACTCCCTAAAGTGGCCATTCAGAAGAAATTTAATCCTTTTTCCATATGACAATGTTATAATCAGTTAAATACAGGGATTGTTTAATTAGATCATAAATGTAAATAAATTATTTCTTAAATTTAAATTACTGATGAATTACCAGAAGCAATCCAGTTGAAGAGAGGTATTTGCTTGGGAATGAGGCCAGACATCTGTAATAAATAGTGAAACCTTTTAAGTAAGGAAGACAACATGATAAAACAGAAAGATGAATGGTTCTCAACTCAGAGGACCTTGGTTTAAATCCATTTCCTATACTCACTATTTGGGTGATCTCTTAACTACCCTGTGCCTCAACTTCCTAATCTGTAATATATATATATGTATATATATATGTATATATATATATGTATATATATGTATATATATATATATAGTTAGATTAGATAGACTCTGAGGTCCTTTTTACATCTAGAAATCTGATCCTACATTACATTTTCTATGTTGAATCTCTATTTAATTCAGTGTCAAAGACAAAGATATTATAGTATTTTTCCCATGCTGGATAAAGAAAAAAAAAATCTTGGTGCCTGTCAAAATAAACATTCTTTCATTAAAGAACAATTTGCACACAATGCAAATAATGTGATCGTCTAATTCCTAAGCAGTAGGTACAGGAAGGTGTAATGTCAAGCAAAAAAGCAGTTAACACCTTATTTCAGCTATTTAGTTGACACCTTGTTTCAGTTCTTGCCCATGATTGTATCAAATCTTTGTTGAGAAGCAGAACTAGCAAACCCACAACCTGTGAATCCTAGAACTTGTGAACTATTGTTGCTGATGCAACAGGAAGGGGAGGAGCTAATTACTATATATAAGGAGAGGCCCAGGCTGGAGAGAGCAGAACTGAGAAGAGAGAAGAACTGAGAACTAAGAAGAATTGAGAACTGAGCAGAACTTAGAAGAGAATTGAGAAGAACTGAGCAGAACTGAGAACTCTTGTGGTAGCAGAGTCAAGGAGAAAACTTGTGGTATCCTGGCACTCCATATTTTTCTGTTCTGTCTGTGCTGATGTTTGTTTGTGATACTTTGTAGAGAAGCCCTGCAACCTTACTGGAAGCACTGAAAGAGCATTTTCTGGTTGTATGTGTACAGAAGTCCTGGAGGAGGGTTTTGGAGGTCCTGGGACTTTACTGATGATTTGTGTTGACTTCTTGGACCTTGTTTGTGGGTCTCTGTTGATTTCCTAGGCAGATAGTGAATTGATGATGGTGCCAGCAATGTGTATGCCTGTTATTGTGGCTCTGTCAAGCTTTGTCTTCCCAGAAACAGGAACTGTGAAGGACTTGAAGTGAACTGGACACTGTGAACTTCAGCAATTGGATGAGGAACTGGACAAGGAGCTGAATGAAGAGCTGCACAAGATGCTGAGAGCTTCCTGCCTTTAAATCCAGGGGACAGTTGGATAGACTTGGGCAGGAGCTAAACCCATGGAAGAGGAAACCATGGAAGCTGAGAACCAGCCTCAAGTCAAGATGAAAAGACCTCTTCTTGAGTATTTAATGCTGACTGAGAAGATAATGATTTACTGTGACCTAGGGGTGGAAAACTTTGACCTTTGTACTTTGTATCCCTTAAGGAGGCTTGCTCCTTTTTTTTTTTTTAAAGCAATTGGGGTTAAGTAACTTGCTCAAGGTTACACGGCCAGGTGTTTTTCTGGGTGGGTGCTAAGTGTCTGAGCCTGGATTTGATCCCCAGGTCATCCCAACACTGGAGCCGGTGCTCTTACTTGCTGAGCCACCTGGCCACCCCAGGAGGCTTGCTCCTTAAGGATGATCGAGTTAAGGACTTAATGAATGCTATCTTTTGTTTAAAATTATGGGACCACTTTGATGAAAACTATGTGGCCACTTTAGTGATAACTTGCTATGCTATAACACTGTGAGTGCTATATTTTGGTTTCTGTCAATGTTTTGCTTTAATTTACTGCTGAATAAAAAGAGTTGACTATACTATGTACCCAGAATCTTAAAGGTGTTCACAGCAGCAGTCCTATGGAAAGCTACTCATACTTGGCTTTATAGAAGGTACATTGCTCTCTTTTGGTGTGTTCAGACACTGACCAAAACCCTGTAATCATGAAATCATTTTAAAGATGTAACATAAACTGTAAATCTTTCATATGTAAGTAAAAGGTCATGACCTTATCATTATCCTTATAAAAAATATAGGAGAGTATTTAATCCATCTAGTACCCACTTGGCATTCTGGCTCTATGATAGATGTTCTATCTTTCTGTGTTCTCATAACCCTAAAATTCAGTTTTACAAATAGTAATACAAATAATAAACCCAAACTTTAATAATAACAACAACTGGAGTTTGTAATAATTCTTTAATATTTGCAGAACATTTTACATATGTTATCTCATTCAATCCTCACACCTGCTCTGTGAGGTAGGTGCTGCTATTATCTCCCATTTTTCATATAAAGAAACAAGACCGAGGGTAAAAACATGCCCAGGATCATAGAGCTAAGTATACAGGGCAGGATCCCAATTCAAGTCTTCTTGACTCCAAGTTCAACATTTTATCTATTGTGCCCCTCTGCTTATCTAAAATATGTTGATTTTCCTAGCCTTCTTGACAGAGATGGTCTGCTGCTGCATCGCAAGCTACAGGACTGCCCCTGATTGGGAATATAAGAAATAAATGAAGACAAAAGAAATTCTTTATTAATATACTTCAGGATTTTAAAAGATGTGATTTTTTTTCACATGAGGTTGGACCCTCTTTTAATGCAGATCAAATCATTCCTACACGTTAGTAGATGGTATGCATGAATTGCTGTGGCCAGATGAGTTGATAATTGTAATATGAAATTTTGAAATGGAGACAGACATGCCTAGTTCTTTGGGTAAACACCACAACTGAAAGCAGGAAATGGAGCAGCAATCATTCTTTTAATTAAACTCAGAGGGCATGGGAGTAAATAACCCATAAAGGCAGAGACAAGTGATGAAAGAGGTACAGAGGTAGATGGCACTGCTCAGGATGAGGGAATGGGATGATAAAGGAAGGTAGTGTGAGAAAGAGGATGGGGATAGGGAGAGGAAGAGAATATACCTTACATAACTGTGGCTTAGAGTTGGGATCACTCAACAGCATAGGCCCTATGAAGATGGAAGAATACCCAAATGACAGGTGTTTGAGGACTCATTTTTATGGGGTTTGGGGGAAAACCAACCAACTCTTCTCTGTGTGCAGCCTTGGGGCAGCTCAGTAACATATAGAAATCATCTCTAAGTTATCAGTAAAACTTCAAATTCATCATGTTGTCACCATCAGTAATTTTCTGATATTCTTTCTGATATTCTACTGGTCTTGACCTGTGGAGGTCTTAGGACCAGACCCTTGACAGGTAACACCTAGATGGTTTTCCTAAGCTTGACTATTATTAAAAGGATGTGAATTTTATTTAATATATGGCACAATTTGTAAATTATGCTCCTTTGATCTTTGGGATGATTTGTACATGATTTCCAAGTTTCTCTTTGCAATCATTTCCTGCTATTGCCTCTTGGTGACTTATAAACCAACTATACTGACCGGAAAAGGAGAAAGGGTCAAGGGGACCAGAAAAAGATACAATTTTAAAATATCAGAAAAAAATCCTTACCTTGCATTCAACCTTCTGGTGAAGTGCCTCTCTAAAGTTAGTCAGGGTCATCTTGGACCTTCAATACATGGTTTATCAATAGATTCATAGTTGAAGTTTTTCCATCTTCATGGAATCTACCAGAGCCGCCTCCATACCTACTAATGGTTGTGAAAGAGGACTTCTGTTGAAGTTTCTATTAACATAAGACTGATAGATCTGTTGATTATATGATTTTAGAGAAGAAAGAACTTAGAGATCATCTAACATTTTAGACTACCCTTTCTTCCTCAATATATTTACTTCTTTTGGCCTCTGAGCCATCCTATTTTCCCAATTCCTCTCTTATCTCTAAAGTCACTCATTCTCTGTCACCTTCTGGTTTCTCCTTATGCTCCTGGTCCCTTGTCCTTTAAAAAACCGTTCTTGATCTCTCTATATTATTTCTACCAAATTACTCACTGTCATGGCCTCAGCTTTCACGCAGGCACAAATGACTCCCCGACCTCCTCTACCTCTAGGCATGACTTCTCTTCCAAGATCCAGATCTTAATCTTTAAGTACTTGTATGAGTCCCCACCTAGATATCACACCAGCTCCTCAGACTTGACATGTATAAAACTGATCGCTATATTTCTCCTCACACCTGTTCCTCTTCTGCTATCACTACTTTAGTGGATTTACCATTTTCCCTGTCTCCCATAGGTTTAAAACCTTGATGTTATGTTTCAGTCTTCCCTCTCATGTTCAGTCACCAAATCCCACTATTTCTACCTTCACAGTATTTCTCACATACTTAGAATATGATGGAGATTAAAATTAAAGGAAAAATATTGAAGCATGTGCCAGGTTTGTGAGCCTTAGTGACTGGGAATGTATTGACAGGAATAAAAGTGAGGAAAATTAGGAAGCTGAAGGGCAAAATGATGAGTTTGACCTTGGACAGATTGAGTTTGAATTGACAGCCATATGTCTTGATAGAAAGATCCAGGGGGCAGAAATAAGGGCTGGGTTCAAGTTTAACCAAAAGTTTGTTTGTTTGTTTGTGGTTTGTTTTCTCTCATGAAGAATTGCTCCATTCCTCACAACTTTAAACCAGGCAAGAGGTTTTTTTTTATTCCAGTCATTTGTAATTTCAAAAACAGTCTGAGTCCTTAGTGAATTAGTGAACTTTGGAGGTAGGAAGGTTCTTAGAAACTTTCTAGTCATGGGATTATATTTTATAGAAGAGGAATCCAAGCCCCATACAGGTTAAATGACTTGCTTCAGGGCATGTGAGTAGTACCAGAAACAGGATTTTCAGATATCCTTAGGTATCCCAATACAGGTATCCTAAGACCAAAGTCAGCTCTGTCCATTGTACCAGACTTTCTCTCTAGTCCAACTCCTTCCTTTTGTAGCTACAGACACTGAGGTCCAGAGACAGAGTATACCGGAAAGGATGCTACATGAGGAGACAAATCAAGGCTTGGCAATTTCTGTCATGTGTGACCATGGACAAGTTATTTTACTTACTTCTCTTGGCCCCAGTTTCTTTATCTGTAAAATTAGGACATCATATCAGATAACTTCTAAGGTCCTTTCCAAGTATAAATCTATAATTACATTATCCTAAATGACTTGCCCAAAATCACAGAATTAATCAGTCACAGAGCCAGCAGAGGTCAAGAACACTTGGTCCAATGCTCTTTTGACTAGACTGTGCTACCTTTTAATTATTTAAAGATATTTCTGCCTCTCATCAAATCTACTCACTGCCCACATCTGCTTCAGAATTTTGTTTATTCTTCTAATAAGATATTACCTTAATGCTTCCTCACTAATCAAATTCTAAAATGATGCTACTGGTGATCTTGGTGTATAGTGGGATTTCCAGGGCTGTCCTGATTCAGAAATTGCTCAAGCAGCCCAGTCAAAGGACTTCAGATCAAATGTCACTTATTTCCTATGTGACCTTGGGACTTTGTTTCCTCATCTGTAAAATTAAGGGTTTGGACTAGATAGCATTTGAGATCCCTTCCAAATGGAAATCTCTAATCCTATGACATTTGGGACAGGTTTAGGCTTTGTAATTTCACAGAAGCATAAAAAAGTGGTATTTAGTTTGGTCTGGAAATACTACATATACAGCATGGCAAATATCCTTGTTAGAAGAGGTCAGATTCTTGAGTTTTGCTCCATAGAACAACAAAAGGCTTATTATCTTTAAAAATCAAACTGGGGTTTTGGCATATTTCTGACTGCAAATGAATAATAAAGCTATTAATGACTGCATATGCATTTATAAATAAAGTATATATATACACATGCACTCATATATCTGTGTACTTACATGTGCATATATTAATATGTATACATATACATAAATCTAATGGGAAAAAGCAGACTTTGAGATGTGCTTCAGTTTTTTCAATTTATCTATGCTAATTATGTTTTTAAAACTTCTATTTCAGGTCACTGAGGAGACAAATATTGTCTTACAGACACTGGGATACATGTGCACTTGTAGAGGAATAATCAATGTGAAAGGAAAAGGTGAACTGAAGACATATTTTGTACATACAGAAATGGCAAGGTCTCTTTCCCAGGCAAATGTGGCATCCTGAAGAATATACCTGGATTTGTCAAAATATATCCTCTTTTCAGGAAAGTGTCCCACACTTTCTGAAGGCATATCTGTTCCCCTGATTTGAATGCGTGTGCTATATTCTGCTATCTGGAACTTGTGCAGAAGAATCTGCATGCCCCAGTGGCTCACACATCTCTTTTCTGATATGCTGGGACACTTGCAGTGAAAAGCAAGGGATTAGATGACTGTACTGCCATTTGCACTGTGTTTACTCTAAAGTGGAGAAAAGACTGAAACAAAATTAGGAGAAACAAGAAGAAAAGAATGAAAGAACTTACAATATTAGAAGGAAAACAAAACAATTCTTAAGGCAATAAAACTAGGGGGTGTATAATATTTTCTGGTGCATGTTATTTTCTGGAAAATACAGTAGCTCCCCAACCGCATCCACTAGTCTGATATTAAAATACACAGTATTTGTAAATAGGTTGATTCTGTCCCTCCATATTAGTTTGAATGTCTTCACCTGTGTGTCTCATAACCAGTGGCAGTCTGCAGGTACTCTGTAATGTGGTATTGCCAGGGATGGCTTTCTAGCACCATCTTGGATCTCAAAGCCAGTGGTCCATTGCCATCGATTTCCAGAGAGAGTCCGCAGCACACAGGATCAGTTTTGTATAAAATACATCATGTTTTGAAGCCATTGTCTTTTGTAAGTTTAATTCATTAAAAATTTATATGTACTTTGTCTTGTGATGTGTATTTCTCCACACACCTCTTTTTTTTCCTCTCTTCCCTGATATAACCTAAGGGACACAGTCCACACCAGCTGTTCTCCTTCTGACACACGGCAACACATTTCAGAAAGAACTTCCCGAGCATCAGGAGGATGTGGTTTTCTTGATCAATTCTAGAATTGGCCCTGTTTAACCTCTGCAGCATTTTCAGTTATGAATGACCTGGAAGAATGAAGGTCGGTGGAGGAAAAGCACAAGAAAGGCACCTTGGATACCTGCTGCAAGATGCTGTGACCAGATATCAGGTCTAGTTTGATTGCCACGGACACTGGACAGATCCAGATCAAGTCTGGCCTAAGCTACATGTTGTCACGATGCTAGATGGGGATAATTATATCCATCCATACATATCCTTTTCTATATACATAGTATACCCACACATTCATATTCATATCCATAAATACATACATTTTATATGTATATGTTCATATATATGTTTTATATATTTATATATCCCTAAATACTGATTCATCCATATAGATGAACATATATACATGAGAAGTAACACGATGTACAGTTTGGGTGTCACACTGCCTCTAATAGGTATATATATGTTTATATGTGTACACACACACTGGGCCTTTTATTTCACTGGGGAAGTTCTCTATATCAGTGTTGCAGGTCAGTAACTGTTCTACAAATTATAGAGAGACAGAAAGAAAGAGAAAAAGAGGCGAGAAAGAGAGAGAGAGAAAAAAGACAAACATATAGAGAAAGGAATCAGAGACAGAATTAGAAAGAATGTATATATACAGACACACACATATGCATATATGTGTGTGTCTGTGTACACACATATATTGTCAAATGTTCTTAATAAAAAGCAGAACAAAAAAAGATAAACCACTTTTTATTCGGACAAGGTTTGTTTGCATGCTTTCTTATCACTTATTTGGCCTAATAAATGAAATAAATGATGTGGAAAAATATTTCTTGCTATCTTATAACAATATTATTTACTCATTACACACTTCTAACAAAATCAGAAAATCCCAGGAAATATATTCCTTACTGCAATAGTCCCTCTGTTCTTTGCTAAATACCTAAGAATGGCAATAAAAGTCTTGTTTATAGATTTCCCCAGTAGGATTTCCTAGGTTTAAACTGGACCATCTGTTGGAGTGATGAATTGCCATTCTGCCGGCTGGCTTCCCTGAGAGCCTGGTCTAACACCCACCAAAACAGTCTGGCAGGAGATGCCGTATTATGAGGTAATGAAAAATAGGTCATTTGGGGGGCCATATACCACAGGAACTTTAACCTTATAAAGTTTAAACTTGGCTATATACCAGTGGTAGGACAATATTAGCAAACTGGTAAGAAAAATTGATTGTATATTTCTCATGCTTTAAAATTAGACTTTTGTTAATAGAAGCTGACTGATTTTCCAAATCAATATCACTATCTTTATAAAACCATATGTCATTATTGGCTTAATTATCTTAGAGAATAACAAGAAATTTCCCAGGGCTCTATTTCTGGGACTTGAATGAATGAAATAATGTTTATTAAGTGCTTGCGATGTGCCAAGCACTGGGTTTATAAATAAGAAAAGGTAAGACAATCCCTGCTCTGAAGAAGTTCATATTTTCATTAGAAGAAAAAGCATATAAAAGGAAGTTTGGCTGTAGAATAGATAAAAAAGCCTAGAAGGTTCAACAAATATGGCAGATGGCAAGGCCAGGAGCCCTTAGGTGGTTACATAAAAAGGTTGGATGATTATGCCAGAGGTCTGCAGGCATAGAAGCCAGTTAAACAATAAGTTTGGTCATCCTCCATGCTACCTGAAGGGAACTGGTTACTCCCACTCCACTCAAGCTGTGTGAGCAGTCAAATATGGTTTTTAGTGACCTTAATCAGGAGAGAGGGCAAGGAGGGAAGGGTATGCCAAGTGGTAGCCTAGATATGGTGTGCTGGTATGCGTTTAGGGAAGACATGAAATATAATCACAAAATCTCATAGATAGTGAACATTAACCATTGCCAGTAAATCACTGTAAGCGCTCATCCACTCAGGGAAATTCATTAAGGTCACCCTTGATAGTATGAGGACCTTTCCTGAACTATGGGATCAAAGGATTATAAATTTGGAGCCGAAAGGGACTTTAAAGCTTATTTAGTCCAAACCATTCATTTTATACATATTTTTATTTTATTGAATTATATTAAATTTAAGTTTCATAAATGAGTAAATTGGGTCCCAGAGAGGATAAGGACATGTCCAAAGTACTGCATGTTGTAGGTGGCAATGCTAGGATTTAACTGCACATTCTCTGGCTCCAAATCCATGGTTTATGACTATATCACATAGTTTCTTGAGGACATATGCATTTCCTCAGTGTACAAGAGGCAGCTTATGATCACATTATAGTCAATTTTAGGTAGTTGAATTATTTTATTTGTGATTGACTCAATTTCTTGTTTGATTAAAATTCTACCTACACCCACACCCAGCCATAACAGTAAAAGATACCTTTCTAGTTCCCTTCTTTCTTTTTTAAAATAAGACAATTTTTATATTCAGGTTGCTTATCCATTTGACCTTATTGTATGTATTCTTTTATTAGTACAAACTTACTATTTTTATGTATGGTCAATATGCCCACTAATTTTCAATTTCTTAATGTTACAACCTGTGTTTTCTGTTCTCTCATAACATTTTGCAGACTGGTATTTTGAATAAGCATCATTGACTAACTATTGACAGTTTGGTAGGTCAGAAAAAAATTAGTGTGTCTAAAGTTAGTCTGTTCTCTAAAAGAACTTTAATGTTATTTTGTATATTTGTTAATTTTTATGTTGTGAGTATCTATGCAAGGTCAGAATGCATTTCCTTTTCTTGTCATCCCCCCCCAAAAGAAGAAAAGAAAATGATAAAAATATCTTTTGAAGTCCTAACCATACTCAAATGGATTTACAGATCTGATCAAATCTGGAGTTCTCTCATATTATGCCAATCACAACCCATCTTATTCCTGTTCATCTTATGCAATGCTTGTCCAAGTCCTCCCATATGATCACCACAGAGGGTTTATCTAAAGTCCCAGAGGCCTTTTCTCCTGACATTGCAGGCGTAGTAGTGGAGAATGCTGCCTGTTCAATTGTCATTCTTGCAACACAATCAGCACTTCTATCAGCATTTCCTATGCTACAATTCACCTTTTATTCCTGCTCTCTGGAGTTTCTTGCTAATTATATTTTATAGCTTGCTTATACCCACCTAGAGTCCCTCAATTGCCTTCCTTATGATGCCTATTTTTAATTTGCTGTTGGTATTTTTATTCTTTATCTCACTGCCATTAAGCAACACAAACAAAATGTTAATTTCAAAAAGCCTTCATTTTCATGGGAAGCTCAGGATCTGTAAGGAAATTTGAAATTTCCTGAAAGCAAACCTGCCTGTTCTCCTCCTATGAAATTCTGGGCCCTATTTTGTCCTTCTGTATTGTCTGTCACTGACACACATGATGATTGACAAACTCTATAAATATCCATCAAATGCATGTTGAAATCCATGCAATAAACATTCTTCTTCCACTTTGCCTTTCCTGCATGCATTAAAAAGTCAGATTCTTTTGCATGATTACTGATCTCTTCTAGAAGGCTTTGCTGTGTCCTAGAGATAGATTCAAGCAGCTTATTTTTCTCTTCAAAGTGAGACATCTGGAACATCTCACTATTCATAGGGAATTTCTCCTTGACCTGAATTCTACATCAGAGCTCCTCCATCACAGTGATGAATACTTTTGACAAGTGTACCTGCTTTATGACTTGCCTATTTATTATCAGAGGTTCATTGAAAAGTTATTTCTCTTATACATTCCAAGGATTGTGAATGATCTTTTTTAAAATTTATTTTTAGTTTTCAACATTCACTTCCATAAGTTTTAAATTTTCTCCCCCTCTTTTCCCTCCTCCCTCCCTAAAATGGCATGCAATCTGATATAGGTTCTACATATACATATTCCTATTAAACATCTTTATTTTCACATTAGTCAAATTGTATAGAAGAATTATAACAAATGGTAGAAACCATGAGAAAGAAAACAAAACAACAAGAAAAAAAGAAAATAGTCCTCTTCTCTCTGCATTCAGACTTCATAGTTCTTTCTCTGGATGTGAATAGTTTTCCATCATGAGTCCTTTGGAATTGTTTTAGGTCCTTGCATTGCTGAGAAGGACTAAGTCTATCAAAATCAGTCATCACACACTGTAGCTGTTACTGTGTACAATGTTCTCCTGATTCTTCTCATTTCACTCTGCATCAGTTCATATAAATCTTTCCAGGTTTTTCTGAAGTCTGCCTGTTCATCATTTCTTATAGCACAATAGTATTCACTTACATTCATATACAACTTGTTCAGTCATTCCCCAATTGATGGGTATCACCTCAATTTCCAGTTCTTGACCACTACAAAAAGATCTGCTATAAATATTTTTGTACATGTGGATCTTTTTCACATTTTTATGATCTCTTTAGGATACAGCCCTGGAAGCGATATTGTTGGGTCAAAGGGTATGCACATTTTTATAGCCCTTTTGGGCATAGTCCCAAATTGCTCGTGAATGATCTTAATGTGTGGATGGGTAATACTTTGCTATAAGAGAATCTATAAGATGATATTTTGCTTGCTGGAATTTTTTTTTTTGGTGGGCAGAGGGCAGTAATCAACAAATTAAGCACAATGAGATAGCAATAGTTAATTCATTTTCAGGTAATTATAAGATAGCAAATATGTGGTGCAATGTCAACTGTAATTTTTGAAAGCTTAGTTTTTCCCCACTAATAAGCTGCTTGAAAGTACCCTGAAGCACAGGGAGACTGACTCATAAAGATTTTGTACACACGGGAGAGTAGACATACAGGTCAGTAGTTACTATTGTTCTCTTAGTCACTTTTTTTTTCAGTATTAATCAGGTCTGTAATTGGTGGGGTTTTGGGGGGGGGTGCCATGCTTTTGGCATCCTTGCCTTCTTCAGATATCCTGTATATTAGTCCCTCAATGACTTAACAACTGTCACATCCAGCCCTGTGCATGTGTATAAGTGTATGTAATGTATTCTTAGTCCAATCCAGCTGCTTTTCTTTAGTTCCACTTTCTCTGTTTGGCCATATTTTTCTAAAAGTCCTCCTTGGAAGATGAGGGTTCTCTCAATAAGTGAGGGTTTTTCTCTAGGTTTCTTAAAACAGAAGGACATGGAGCTTAAACAAATGTGTGTGTCAATTGATGTACGTGGTCCTAATTTTATTTACATTACATAGAGAAATATGTAGGCTAGTCATGTTATCTTTAAGTCATAACGTGACTGTCTGACTTTTCCTTTTTCTAGGCATACGTTTCTTTGACTGATCTCTTTCAAAAATATTATTCTCTTAAAATTATGTTCCCTACAGCATGGACCTCCTCTGTATATACTTAGTATATACCAACTATACTTCACACATTTAGGTTGTGTGTGTGTGTGTGTGTGTGTGTAATTACTACTTATTCCTATAGCACACTGGAGACTAATGTGAGTCTAAAAATTATTACTTCACTGCCTTTGGAGCTAAGAGTATTGTTTAGAATTCTTTACAGATCTTTTTCATTCTTGTCCTGCTTGAAATTTTTGTCTTAAATGCTCTTGAGATATTCTGGCAACTCCACCAATTCTTCATTTGTCTCTCCATGAAAAATCAATGAGCTATCCTTCCTTTTAGCTAAGATCTCCTTTCATAAGAGTTTCATTTCTAGTATCAATATTATACTGCCAAAATTCATGTAGTCTCTTTAATCACTAGAAAAAGTTAATGCAACTATAGTAACAATGGCTAAGTTAATATGGATGAATGGCCTAAAAACAGCATGATTCTTAGCAATATAGGCTCCTTTTTCTACCACTCTTCCATAGCCACTGTGTAGAAGTAGCCACACAAGACTGAGGGTCATTTGCTACCCTATCAAACTTTGCATAAACTTGTTTTTTTCCCCTCTACTGCTTCTCATTGTTTTATAATCTACCACCCTTCTTTTTAAGATTTTACAAATTATATTTCAAACTATTGTTCTTTTTTGATGCTATATCTTTTTTTCTTAAATGTCCAAATGTTTTCTTGTTGAAGTTGTTTTTAGACTCTTTTGGCCTCCTCATTGTGGCAATTGATCTATGTCTGCTACATTGTCTTAGAAAATCATGGTCTCTATTGATGCAGTCCTTTTCTCCATATTTCTTCTTTTCCAGTATCAACTGCTTGTTTAAATTTCAGATTGAAGATGTTTTATTCCATACCATTTTTCTAATTTTTATTCTTTTGTCCAGTTGGTTTTTGATATTGATCTTTTTATGTCAGTTGTCTGACTATATACAACTAATTCAGCCGTAACTCCTGTATCAGCAACTGTCATTTCCTGTCAAAGTATAATCAAATTTTTGTGACATTATGTAATACTCACTATTTTTTTAACTTCCTCCTCTCTCTTCTTGAGGAAAGTATGATTTTGGTGTGAGACTTCTGTATGGGTAATAGGGACTTCTGTATGGGTAATAAGGCTTTAACTATTCATTTATTTCTGAAGCATGTTTTCTAACATTTTTCATCATCCTCTTTTATGCATACCTTTGCATTCAAGGTTATCAAGTATGTATGTGCTGATTTGATTTTGAGAGTTTTATCAAATTCACATAACTCTCTTACCTTCTCATATTCTATAACAGATGTTGGTATGAAAATTGCAATTATCTTCAAGGTACTCTTTTTCTAAAACATCACCATTGAACATCATAATACAAAATGATCAAATATCCCACAAAATGTTTCTGTTTGCCTTTGTATACATGATAAAACCAACTCCACCAATTAATTTGTGTCTCAGTGGAGAGACATGAACCATCTTTCCAACTATCTATGGCTTCCTTTTATACCACAGTTTCATTTATAGTGACAATGCTATACAGATAATATTTAATTCCTCTGGTAGAATGTCTCCTACATCACTAGAGTAAGATATTATAATTACAGTAACAATTTAATGTGTATGGATGACCTAAAAACAAGATGGTTCTTAGAACCCTACACAGCTTTTTCCTACCATGCTTCTTACAGTCACTGCAGAACTGGAAGTTACCTACACAAGAATGAGGATCATTTGCTAATTGTTTGTTGTTGTTGTTGTTGTTGTTGTTATAGGGCTTGCTGTGTTCAAAAGAGGTATCAATCTAGTGGCCAGTCCCCTGGGAATGGGCCTCTGCATCCTTCATAGGTTGGTCCCAAGGTTGGTCCCAAGGCAACAGGCATAGATTGTCATTAAAACCATACTTCCAAGCTCTTCTAAACTGGCATAATCTACCAGTAATTTCCCTTCACTGGCATTGCCTTCAAAAATGTAGGGTCACTTTCACACCACAGAGACACATCAGAGGAGGGATTTGTGGAGGAGGCTGATTTTATATCAGTCAACTTCAAAATGTAATTTGTGACTAAATTACTATAATTAATCATCCTTTTCTTTGAAGAGTAAAGTATCTCTTAAGAGATTAATGACTTTCTTAGTAATCATGATTGAGGGGACAATTAACAGACATAAATCTCTACAGCTCAGACTCAAAGTGCTTAAAGGAGGCATTCAGAAAAATTTTGCTACTGTTTTTGAAATCAAAAGGCAACTACATAGAAAAGGCCTTTGAGGATGAACGAAAAAGTATTTCTCTGTTGGCTTAACTTTGAAATAACTGCGTTCATAAATTCACAGCAATAAACCTAATGATGAGAAAGTCAGAATTAAATTTAATTAAGTCACATACCTAAGTGATTAAACTGTAATAAACTAAGTCATATTAAGTAAAAGGTATTATTCCAAGGGACCACATTAAGTGAATTGCCTTTGACATGAATACTTTTAACAATTATCTTCCAAATAAGAAATTTTAAGTCATTTCTACAGTAAAATTATATTAAAATTGTATACACATATTTGCTTCAAAAATGAAAACAATCCAAATATATTGTAATCCAAGTACATTGTAAAGAGAAACTTTAGCTCCTTCCTCCTAAACAATAAATTATGAATTATTAGATTTATATTGTTCTTTTCCCAAAACCCTTTTCTTTTCTTTTTGTGTGATAACAACTTTATTCTAAACAAATGTCATTTGAAATACAAAGTTGTATTTTGAGCTGAAACATATCTTAAAATTTAGTTGCTGTTTGTTAAGAGTAAAAACAAAACAGAATTGCCCTGGAACTTGGAAAAACCGTGGGGAAAAAAAGTGTTGAGTATTCGGGGATTTTTGTTGGTTTATTGTTTGTTGGTTTTTTTGTTTTTCTTTTTTGCCTATTGCAGAAGATGAATTCCCTAGAAACACGCTAAAATTATATTTTCCAAGAAAAGAAATAGAAGAAATTCATCACAAGAAGGAAAAATATTTTATTGGGTTACTTTTGGACATATGATAGGAAAATAGTATGTCATTTAATCAAAATAACTTTGACATAAACTATACTAACTACAAAATGTGCTGTAGAAATTTTGCACCAGGTCCTCAAACTATGCAGAAAACTGGTCAACAAGTAACAATTTTCAGATGCTCCCCATTGAAAATATGTAGCCAAGTGGTCATGACAACAATCATACTATAACTATAGTCCTTGTAGTCTTATTTCTAAAAAATATAATTGAAGGTAAAAACTAAATCAGCTTTAGCTGGTCCTTTTAAAACCCACCCTTTCTATAACTATACATTTCCACTTCACTTCAATTCGATGGATTATATTGACAACATTAGGATGGAGCAATGTGTCCAAAACCAGGTTCTTCCATGCAAGTTATGGCATTCTTCCGGTAGAACTCCACCTTCAAACGGTTAACCCTCACATGCTCTCTGTTCATCTCTTCCACAGGCTTATATATATGTCTTCCATAAATAGAAGATGTCAATGCTCCAACAGGTCTTGCCCATTCCTATTGAAAATTGAAGACATTTTATTCATCATATACTGACTAAAATCAGAATGACCCATCATCATGTCCATCTGATTGTTTTTTGCTGAAGTAATCATTTCTGCCAGCATTATACAAGATCATAATATATAGGAGGAGGCAGGCCTGTTTATTTATTGTGGAAAAGAATGAAATGACCCATTACCATCATCATGTGCAATACTTGAAAAAATCTTTAGGGGAAGCAACAGGATCATAAAAAATGTAAAAACAATCAAGTGATTAACTTCTCATAGATCACTATAATTCATTAAAAAATGGGAATGTTTTGTAAGTAAAATAATGGTATGCTCAAACTGGTAAAAATCATAATTCAGTTGTGCCTTCTTAAAAAGGTAAAAGACAAATGAAATCTAGATCACACCTGAGCCTTTCCTGTCCACAGGTTCACAGATTTGGAGCTGAAAGGGACCTCTGAGATCATATGGTTCAATGACCTCCATTTACAGTTAAAGAAACTGAAATCCAGAAATGTGAATTAATTTTACCCATGGTAATCCTAGAAAATAAATAGGACAAGGATTTTAATCCATGTCCTCTGACTTCAAAGACCATATTTGTTCTTCTCTAGATTATTGCTACATAGATACATGTAAATACATGTAAAATATACTACAATGCATTGAGAATTCTCAATTTCTTTAATATGAGTATTTCCTCCACCAGTGCAGAAAGCAGCACTTCAACTTGGTGGTTGCTGTAGTCAAAATCTGTATTACCCCATTGTCTCTCCAAACCTAGTTGAACTGGATTTAGGATGACAGCAATGCAGTTCACTGCCAAGCCCATATTCAAGAAACCTTTTGCATTCATGCTACCTTCATATATTTTACAGGAATCCTTTAAATACCTAGTTATTTGCATGTTGCCTCATACTGTCTCCCCCATTAAAATTAAATGAGAAACAAATAAAATGAAAAACAAAATACTATAAAATTATGAAAGCAAAAGGTGGATATTTGAAAAGACTAATATAACAAATACTTTAACCTGATCAAAACAAAAAAAGAAGGAAAGCAAATGGACAAAATTGAAAAAAGGCACAACAAATGAAGAAATAAAAAGAATATCAACCTTCAATATACATTAATATTCCAACAAAACTAAGAACTAAAAAAAAAGAATGAATGATTACCTACAAAAATATAAAATGTCCATGTTAACAGAACATGAAAGAGAAATCTTAAAACAACCCAGTCTCAGAAAAGCAAACTGAACAATCTCCAAAGGAAAGGCCAAAGGAGAAAAATAAACCTTGGTCTAAGTGGATTTACATGTGAATTCTATCAAATGTTTAAAGAGCAATCAATAATTATGCTGCACAAACTGTTCTTAAAATTTAAGATGCAAAAACTCAACTAGGGGGCAGCTAGGTGTCACAGTGAATAGAGCACGAGCCCTGGAGTCAGGAGGACCTGAGTTCAAATCCAGATGCAGACATTTACCCCCCCCCCAAAAAAAAAACTAGCCATGTGACCTTGGGCAAGTCACTTAACCCCAATTGCCCTCCAAAAAAAAACCTCAATTAAACTTATTTCTTTTTTTTTTTTTAGGGAAATTTGGGTTGTGACTTGCCCAAAGTCACACAGCTAGTTTTTGTTTTAAGTATCTGAGGCCACATTTGAACTTAGGTCCTCCTGACTCCAGGGCTGGTGCCCTATTCACTGTGCCACCTAGCTTCCCCAACTAAACTTCTTTCATGAGATAAAAATGGCCCTAAAACCTCAAAGAGGAATAAAGCAAAGAAAAAGTATTAATGAACACTTTATATTTTGAAACAAAGAGTTTACTTAAAAGTCAAAGGAAAAGATTACAGCAACATATCCCACACAGTTGTTCATTATGATGATATTCAAATTATACCAGTTCAAATTAAACCAGGATGGCTTAACAGTTGAAAGAACAATGAACATAAATTATCAAAACATCCTGAACAATATTTTTACATCAAGTGATGCAGAAAAATCTTTTGATAAAGTTCAATATTCATATATAGTAAAACCCCACAAAGCATAGGTACAAATATCTATTTTTTATTTGATAAAAGTACATATGTAAAGTGCAAAGTTGGAATTATTTGTAATGGGAGAAGATTAGATGATTTCTCATTAAAGGCAAGAGTAAAGCAAGAATGCCTTCTTCCTGCCATTATTTGATATCATTCTAGTATTGTTAACAATAGCAATAAGAAATTAAAGGCATATATATTGGGAAAGAATAAACAAGTATCTCTTTTATAGACAATATGGTTATTCATTTAGAAAATTCTAGATAAATAGCAAATAAACTAAATGAGCCAATTGATAGCTTCAGTAAAGTAAACACACACACACACACATACATTTAAATCCTTGTTGCCATAAGGATCTTTATAACTCTATAAGTTCAATAATTGTTGCAACCTTTGTAGCCAAAGTACATAAGAGTCATTTGTAGAATGCTGGGGGTTCTTAAAAGAAATACTATCTCCAAGAAATGCCATCATCAAACCACTTTCAAAGGAGAATTCAGTTGAAATATAAACAATATCCTATTTAAAAAAAAAACAAGCACCAACGGGTATTCTAAATGAAGTACTGAGATATAAATGAACATAGAGGATATCATACTTTCTATGATACATTCAGATGTATGATAGCTACTGGAATTCTGCTATATAAAGAAACCTATAAATTAAGTTTAGTTTTTTGTTATTACTTAATTAACATTAATTGAATATCATTTTTTAAACTTTCTTTTGAAAAACACAACCAGAGTCAACTTGTCTAAATGTTACCTCCTCGTTAACTTTAAGTCCTATACTTTTGGCATGTTCACGATCATCTCGATGCAATTTTTGATTGTAATCCAGAGGTCTTTTAAAAATGCAATCAAATATGGAAACAACTCCTGTCTTAAAGAGAAAAAAAATTAATTTGCTTATTTGAAAATTACACACAAGTTACAATGTGTTCTAACTAGGAGACATTATGATTAATTCTTATATAATGTTATGTTACAACTCAAGAGTTAATCCTACAGAATTATTATTTTAAAGAACGCCCCCCCCCCCATGCTATCCACTTCCAGAGAAAGAACTGATGGAGTTTGAATGTAAATCAAAACATACTATTTTTCACTTTATTTTATGGGGTTTTTTTGGTCTGTGTTTTGTTTCACAACATGACTAACATGGAAATATGTTTTGCATGATTGCACACATATAACATATGTCAACTTGCTTGCCATCTCAGGGAGGGGGAGAGGAGGAAGAGAATTTGGAACTCAGAATTTTAAAATAAGAATGTTTGTGCATGTAATTGGGAAAACATTCAAAAAAAGATAAAAAAGAATGTTCCACAAATTTTCTGGTGCCTTTTATGATATTTAATATTTTCCTATGCAGAGTAGATTTCTGGCTGAAATGAGAGCTATACCTTAGAGCAGGGTGGCATCTGAAATGATTGTTAGTACAATAGTTCCATAAACAACATTCTTTTCTCTTTTCTTCCTTCCATTCTGTCTCATCTTTTCTCTTTTCCCTTCCTTTTATTCTCTCTTACTTTTGCTTTGTTTCTGGATTAAGTTTTAACACAGTCTAAGGCATCATAGGTATCTATGACAGTTTCACTGTCTTGTTCTTGGAGCTACCAGGGTTAATGACAAGGGATTAAAGAAGCATCCTCTACCGTCATTAAATACAATTTGACCTGGATTTGAGCCACAGCTAAAAAGATTTTCCAACTTTATAAACATGCATTGCTGAATTATTTGAAGAAGTGACATTAATAATGAAGAGCTCTGCCACTGAAATTGTGTCATGTCTGACACCTCAGTCTCTCTCAACTCACACATCCAAACAGTTGCCAAATATAATTATTCTTTTTATGACATCTCCTGTATACAATCCCTTCTCTCCACTCACACAGACCACTGTAAGTTAATGTCCTTATCACCATTCTCCTGGACTTTTGACTGGTCCCCCTGTCTAATATGTGTCACCTTTCCAAATGACCCTTCAGAGGATTCCCAAAATGGTCTTCTTAAAACAGAGATCTGAGCATTTCGTGTTGCTAAGCTCCAGAGCTCCCCATCACCTCTAGGATCAAATATAAACTCTTCTATTTGTCATTCAAATCTCTTCAAGACCTGAACCCATCTAGGATTTGCAGCCTTCCTACAAATAACTCCCCTCCAAGCACTTTATGGTCCAGTGAATCTGGCTTCCTTATTGCTGCTCCTCACTCACCATACTCCATCGGGTGTCTCTGTGCCTTTTCGTTAGCTAACCCCCTTATCTGGAATGAACTCTCCTCCTTTTTTCACCACAACTTCTACTGTCTTACTCCCCCCCCAAAAAAAAAACTAGCTTGTCTCAATTTTTTATAAGTAACCCCCCTTTTGGAACTCTACCAGAAAGTTTGAACACAGAGCAAAGTTTGAACACAGAGCAAAGGGAGATAAGAGCATTGTTAAATGCTGCTAGGTAGTCCCCTTCCCTCTGTTCTTTAAGCTCTGAGGGGGTTTTAGAATTGACATGAGGTCAAACTACTGAGAGTATCATTGAAGGAGGGAGTTAATGGATATGAAATAAAGAGAAGTTGAGGAATAGAGATGAAGAGAAGCAAGGAGGAAGGAAGCAGATAAAACATTCTGAACATCAACAGGGATGCATTCTCCCTGTGGATGTGCTGAACCAAAGTGATGAGGATGATGCAAGGACAGATGCTTGTCCAGACTGACCTTAAAAGGAGACAACTAATGAGATCCCTTCCTTCCTTCTCCTTGGATAGGGGCAATTATATGGTAGAGCATTTACTCACTTTACAAGCACCTACCACTACCACCACTTCCCTATGGCTTTGAAAGGTATTTTTTTTACATTTGTTTAAAAAGTTTGCTTTGATTCTTATGTCTGAAAATGTGATCAAGCTAGTGAACAACAGAAACTCTGAGCTCTATTCTAAAACCCCAAAATGGTAGGGGGAACACAGCCAGACACAAAGACAGCTGTAGAGAAAAGGAGGAGGAGGAAAAGGAGGAGGAGGAGAACAACAAGAAGAAAAAGATGAAGAAAAGGGAGAAAGATGATGATGAGGAAGAAGATGATGGAGGAGGAGGAGGAGATGGAGGAAGAGGGAGGAGAACAACAAAAACAAGAAGAAAAAGATGATGAAGATGATAAATGAGGAGGAGGAAGAAGAGGAGGAGAAGAAGGAGGAGGAGGGAGAGGAGAAGAAGGCGGAGAAGGAGGAGGAGGAGGGAGAGGAGAAGAAGGAGGAGAAGAAGGAGGAGGAGGGAGAGGAGAAGAAGGAGGAGGAGGAGGGAGAGGAGTAGAAGGAGGAGAAGGAGACGGAGGAGGAGGAGAAGTAGAAGAGGAGGAGGAAGAAGAAGAAAGGAAAAGGGAGGGAGGGGGAGGAAGCTACGTTACTTAACCTAGAGAGAAAAAAAAATGATTTGTACTAAACCAGGGGCTTGGGAATTATTTTAGAACTTTTTGAATGAGGAGGAAGAGCAGTATTGAATTATTATAAGGTGGTAATTAATTCAGGATTCATACACCTCAAGAGTAAAATCACAAGATGATTACAAATTACAAATATAAAATCACAAGAACAAGAAAGGAAACAAAGGAAAGGATTTTTCTTGCACATTCCATTTTCTTGACTGCGTCTAAATGACAATTTTTTAAAAGCACATCATGCCAGAAGGGAGAAGACATGAGCAGCTCAAAAAGGGAAATTTCCACCTCTTTAAAGGAATGAGCTGCTAATGGAACAGCAGCCAGTTGTATGAGTATGTTCAATGGGGCCCTGGGCTCCATGAATGAAAGCTTAACCTCGTAGTTTTACCAGTGCTACCTCCTACCTACGTAGACATTTTGTGTATATGAATCTGTCTTCTCACCCATTAGAATGTGAGGTCTTTGAGGGCAGGGATTATTTTCCTTTTGTCTTTGGGTAATTCCATTTCTCTCTTTACTCCATAGTCTATTTGACTGGGCTTAGATGTACAGGAACATCTCAGACTTCCTGGGAGAATCTCAATTTCAAGAAAAAATAAAAAAAAAAAAAGGCTTTGTCAAATTACACATGACCAATTTTGGGTTTGTTGACAGAGGAAAGGAGTAGGAAGAGGACTCATTGAGTATAATAAGCATAGTTTTATATTTTACATATATACATATATATTCATATACCTATATGTGTATATAAACATATATACATGTGTATACACATATGTACCCTACAGCATGGTATACTATGTATACCTATTCCTTGGCAACTGAGCAGGGCACTGATAGGTGTAGACTGAGTATACAAAAATGAAATAGAGAAAATGAAGAATAAAACCCCAAAGAGAAGGCCAAGGTGGGGAGGACTAGGGCCAAGAAGAGACTAAAGAAGCTCCACTGTGACCCAAATTGCAGGCTTCCCTACTGATTTTGTGAGTTTTTGCCTTGCTCCTTGTACTGGTAATGGGATTTGAAGATCTTCCATGCCCTTGAACTTTCTGACATAGCAGGAAGGGTTGGGACAGGAAGGAGCCAGAGCCGAGTAGGAGCCGGGCTGGAATGGAGCCACCAAGGTGACTGGAAGTGGTGGCAGTAGTGCAAACTTTTTTTTTTAGTTAGCCAGAACTTCTGCTAAGGACTCCTGCTGAGGACTGCTGAGGATGGGAACTGCGGGGGCCAGAGCTGCTGGGAGCAAGCTGTGTGGAGGCTGAGCAGTTACTGTGAGTGAGGAGAGGAGCATCTTTGCCTGAGGTAGCCTGTTTTGTTTGGAAGGCTTGATAATATGGGTGTTTACTGCATTAACTATGTGTGCCAACTTTGTGGCTACTGTGATGGCTTTGAGTTTCTGGTTTGGGGCCTCATTTTTCTGGTATTTCAGTAAATGTTCTAGCTATGTCCCCCATGTAGACAGCCTGTTACATTTTGTGATTAATAACTATATCAGCATATTTATAGTTACCATAGGCATTGTGAATACTGCATTGTTGATATACTATTGAATTTGTGTCTGAGTCCTATTTATAATGTTGGATCTTTTGTGATATTAAAATATTTATTGGTTGCCTTGGCAGGTGAACTGAATCATACTCTAGAAATGAAGTCCAAAGGTTCTGAAAAGGCCAAAATCCCTTCTTTTTTTAATTTTTGAGGGGAATGTAAGACTTGAACCACAGAATAGTATTAGCTCATAAGATTTTCTGATACAAACTTTGGTCTATTAGAGTCTAGAGCTGTTGCCTGTCATAGGTTATGTACTTCTCCACTTTTCTATTAGGTCTACCTTGTGCTGCCTAACTGTAGCGGCAAGCACCCCCATGTCCCCAGGGTGCCTGCTCACACAGGTTCTTGGATCTGCCTTGTTAAAGGAAAGCAATTCAAAATGGGTTAACAAGCTTACTTTAATCAGTCAGATATATATCATTTACCTTGTTCAGGGGAAAAGGTCAGCACCCCGAATTTCAAAGTATACAGGTAGAATTATCAAGACAGAAACAGATCAAGTAGACAGATTTCCAAACTGTCCAACCATTACATCCATACCAAATCAACATCTGGGTTTCCACATCTGGGTTTTTCAAAGCCGGGGGCGGCCCTGGACAACGGCTTCCCAGAATACAGATCAAATCACAGAACACTTCTCAAAGTGAGCCCCCAAAACAAAGCTACACATCAGGGCTTATATAGCCTCTTCCTGGCTCAGAGAATGTAACAACCTTCTGGACCCACTGGCCAATCAAGAAGTATCTACTGAAAAACAAGCCTCCCACCCCAGGCTCCAGGTGCACTTTAGCTAGGGGCAGGGAAGATCTTTAAATTTGCATTTCCATTACACTAACCTCAGGAAGAACTCTGGATTGTGCCAATGATCCTACCTGTTCCAGAGGTCATTTTGATAAATTTTTCAAAATAAATCAATAGGAATTACCATCCATTTATCCTTCAGACTGAACTCTAATTGAATGGATGTTAGTTAATTAGGTCATTTCTAGTTGTCTTCTTTCCCTAATAAAGTTCCATCCCCTACTAGCCTCCTGCTCATCACAGTCAGAATACTAGGAAATATTCAGAAACAGAACCTTAATATGACTCATTCAAACACCAATATTTATCCAGGGACCCTGATGATATCAAGGAAAACCCCAGTTATCCTCTCATCTTAATAATCCAAGTCTCAGGGCGGCCAGGTGGCTCAGTGAGTAAGAACACCAGCTCCAGTGTCGGGATGACCTGGGGATCAAATCCGGGCTCAGATACTTAGCACCACACCCAGAAATAACTGGCCGTGTAACCTTGAGCAAGTTACTTAACCCCAATTGCTTAAAAAAAAAATAATCCAAGTCTCCCTGCCAACATGCTGTTACACAGTTAGAATAGGAGTACTCTCAGACTTACCCACATAATCACTCATTCATACAGTTATTCATTCACCCTGGTGAGGTGATGGAGAAACAAATAATCTGCAGACCACTCAGTATGTTTAGGTGTCTGTGAGATAGAATTTTAATCTTAAAGCTCAATCGACTTTAGAGATTATCTGGGCTAACACCTTCAATTTACAAATGAAGAAAATAAGGCCCAGTGATATTGAGCAATTTAATCAAGGTCACAGTATCAGAGTCTGGACTAGAATAATAAGTCTAGGGCTCTTTCCACTCTATCAAGCTGAAAAAATATCGAACAAATGCATAATGCTCATCTTTCTATTTTACTAATATATAATGTTTTCTAGGACTTAGTCTAGGGCTTATCCTGTCTATTAGCTGTCCCAGGATGGAACAAGGCTCCTTAAGAAGTGCTGAGTTCCTCCTCCTTGGAGGCTTTCAAGCAGAGCACTCCTTCCACTGTGCCACCCGTGTGACATCCTGGTGTAAAACTAGCTGGTTCTCCTGGTGTTGTCATTGGTATTATAAAAGTCTTAAGACTGTCCTGCATTTTTCTTCTTTGTAAGTATTCATTTTGCTGTTAAGCTTGTGCTTGTCTTAGTTTTAAGTTTTCTTAACTTTTTTTTCCTCTGAAAGATGATCTGTGCATTCCAGGTTAAAATATCTTTATCCATATAGTGTCTGAAAAATACTTAGGTTTCTACAAATTGGCACACAGGGCAGGGTGTCCCTAAAGTCTGGACACATAGGAAATCTCATTAACTATGCATATTTTCAAGATATGAAATGAATGACATTTTCAACATTTTATTTAATTAGCATAAATGAGATTTCATAGGAACTTTGGAAATTGCATTAATTAATTTAATTTAATTAATGTCATTAATATGGAAAATGGTTCCCAATAGCTAATGAAAACTTTTATTACATATGAAATTGTCATGGCTAGAATTTATGCTAATTGTTCTTCTCTAGCACCAGATTTAGAAAGGTTTCCACTGCCATGGAAAAGATGTCCTAAGAAATTTCCATTACCATAAGTGGTTTCAATGATTGTCAGTTTGACATTCTCCCCTCCCTCCCTGAATTCTTATAATCTATGCCTTTCCTATGCAAAGCCTCAGCATGATGGCCTAACTGCTCTAAAACCCTAGTTCATCATTTGCATGCATTTAGCCCTGTGCTTCTACAATTTGGCTTTTAAATGATCTTTGGCAATTTATTACCAAAAAAAAAAAAGGTATCACATTTCCCACTAGCTTGCTTTCTTTTTATTCAGATCTCTAGCACTCTGGAGTTGCTTGCATGATGGTACATCATACTATAATGAGTTTTGTGATCACTCAAAAAAATGCAGCATCTCTCAAATGGAGGCTTATTTAAGATTGTGGCTGTCACACTGGCAATGACTTTAGATTAATCATTGGTTTTTCTGCTGTTCTTACCCAATATTGCTAATCCCTTTATTCTTTCCTGCCTGGTTGGTTTCAAGTAAAAAAAAAAAGAAAAAAATAATCTAGATTTAAATGATCTTATGGAGCACTACTTGACCAGTTATAGCCAAAAACTTACAAAATCTCTATTTCTGATTCTTGTAACTTTATTGGTATACTGCTATTAGATTCTCTCAAAGGATTTTTCTCTGCTTTTAAGTATTCAAGTATTTGTACTTGTAGCATAAAGTAAATGATTTTTTAAATTTATTTTTTTTTTATTTTTTTGGAGGTGGGAAGACAGGGCAATTGGGGTTAAGTGACTTGCCCAAGGTCACATGGCTAGTAAGTGTTAAGTGTCTGAGGCTGGATTTGAGCTCAGGTCCTCCTGTCTCCAGGACTAGTGCTCTATTCACTGCACCACATAGCTGCCCCAAACAAATGATTTTTTTTTAAAAAAGGAAGAGGAAATCAAAACCATTTCTTTTGCCCTCTTCAGACTTCCCTCACACTCTTCCATGTTTTATGTATTTATTGTTCCAGTATAAAATGACTTCCAAATGTCATCCTACTTGTCAGTCCTACCATCAGTCTACTTTCCAACTATGCCCTTGCCTTTGACATTAACAGTCTTATACCCTTCTGAGGGGTTGGGCCTGCATGGCAAAAAAGGTAGAAAGACCTTCCAAGATGCCCTGCATAGTACTACATACAGAATAACTGAAAAGAAGTATTTGAAAATTTGCACATATAGAGAAACCAACTTTGAATCAATGGAACAAAAGAACCAGAAAATAAATCAGGGATGTTTGAAACCTAAGAGAATTTACATAGGCACAGATGTTCCTTACAAGGCATCTAGCCTCAGGATTAAACCAGGTTTTAGAGGAAAAAACAGGTTGAGCTGGTAAAATGCTTGGTGATGATCTCTTTTCAAAAAATGACTTTTGGAACTTCTAGAAATCTCATTTGCCATGTGCTCCCACCCCTATCCTGATTCTTTCTTTGCTTTCCTACTCCCTAGACATAAATGGCTATTCGCCAGTGGGGTATGTTTCTAGATGTATTTAAGTCACAGCCTTTCACTTCTCTGTGTCCAGTCTTTCTATCTCTTTCTCTTAATGTGAGAATGGGTATCCCCATAACTCTCAAGTTACAAGTATACCCATAGGTGAATGGAGCAACATCCCTGAAGTCAGGAGGTCCTGAGTTCAAATCCGGCCTCAGACACTTAACACACTTACTAGTCGTGTGACTTTGGGCAAGTCACTTAACCCCAGTTGCTCTCGCCCCCCCAAAAAAAGAAAGAAAATATACCCATAGGCCTTAATCTACTGTTAACTGTACAGGAGCTTTAACCTGCTTTGTCTTTGATCTGGGGTAGTTTGTTTCTCCTTATGTAGTTTAGTAGCCCCCTGCTGCAGGGTCTCACTATTCTAGTGTTAGATTTTGTGTGAATACATGATCACTCTGGGCACTACTCAAGCTCAGAACTACCAAACTCAAGTGATTCACTTGAGTAAGTAGCAAGCGTACACACTAGCCTCTAGTCACTCTTTATAGAAGCACTGAATCCTGGTATTTAAAATGACTTAGAGGCGCAGCCAGGTAGCACAATGAGTAAGAGCACCGGCTCCAGTGTTGAGAAGACCTGGAGATTGAATCCCGGGCTCAGACACTTAGCACCCACCCAGAAACACCTGTCCGTGTAACCTTGAGCAAGTTACTTAACCACAATTGTTTAGGGGTGGCCAGGTGGCTTGGCGAGTAAGAGCACTGGCTCCAGTGTCGGGATGACCTGGATCAAATCCGAGCTCAGATACTCAGCATCACACCCAGAAATAACTGGCTGTGTAACCTTGAGCAAGTTACTTAACCCTGATTGCTTTAAAAAAAAAAAATGACTTAGAAGTTCAGTAGCTATCAATGCAACTCCTTTCTTTTTGAACATGTTAATGAGCTTTTCATGAGTTAAAATTGGTCTCCTTATAATTTTCATCTAACAAATTCATTTGTTTGGAAGATTTTAATTTTTTTTACCCTCCACTAAATTCACCTTTCTTTAGGTTCAATACCCTGGGAAAGACAAGGGAAGGAAAAGTACTTATTCTTAATATTTCTTTTAACCAAACTCTGTGGAGACTAGAAAAGTTACCAGTGATCTGGACTTTTGACATTCATCTCAGCAGGACAATTAGTACTATGTTTTGTACATTACAAATGTTTAATAAAATGTTAACTGAATGTCATAAATGTTGCCCTCGTCCTCAATTCCTGTGTCATACTGTAAAAGAGTTTTAGCTGGCTTTTGTTTTTCAATCCAGTCTGCTTTCCAATATAGTCTTTCCCCTTATAAAACTTCCTCTTGTAACAAATAAAACAGTTAAGAAAAACTGAGTGACACAGTATATGTAACATTCCTCCCAGTAGTCACCTATCTCTCTAGTCAATTAAGTACATTTAAGTGTCCATTGGATGTGCTAGATACTGTGTTTCATCGTCTTACTTCTGAGACTAAGTCAAGCCAGACACTTAGTTTTAAAACTTTGAAAATTCCCATGATGATCCAAAATCTATTCCTCCAGCTCTTGAGACTTTATTAATCTGTCTCATCAATATCTTGATTTTAATGGTAAATCTCTGTTTTTTAACTCTAGGTACATGAGGTTTCCAGCGGACGTGAAGTTTAGTGAAAAGAGTTTCAGCACCCTCATGTGAATTCAAATCTTTTTGCTATAGTTGGATCCCACCTTATCCAGGAATATTAATGGCTCTTATGAAACAAAGATGCTCAGGTACTCTCTGTTTGTTCTTTGAGAAAATGTATCTTCCTGGAGTACTTAGAGGCATTGTCAAAAATGTCAATCCAAGGCAGCAGAATTCCTTTGATAGATAAATTTCATACAACAATCTTAAATCAGTTTTTTCCTTATTATATTCTTCTTCTGGCAGAAGGTGAAAGCAGTGTCCAGCCTTTTTCCACAGAGTTGTAAGAATGCACTGACCTCCTTCACAGCTTGTTTCCATTCAGGCAGATTTGCATCTCAAAGGGACAGGACATTTCAGAGACCTTCCACTCAAATACCTCTTCACTATTCTGTCTGTTCAAAATGCCAGCAACAGTAACTCTGGAGGTGGGCAGCACCAAATGATTTTTGTGTTATTTCAAACATCTGTTCTCACAGCATGGATTCCAAGAAAGAGAGTAGAGCTCAGAGTCTTGAGCTAATCCCTTCTTGTCTCCATTGTTGGATATGCCACAACTTCCTTGGTCAAAATGCATAGCGCAGCATTTCTTTTAGTTTATGTGGGTGTCTGTGTGTCCAAGAAGATATTTGTTAAGAGAGAAAGACAGCTTATTTGGAAAAGTTTAAGTTTTGTCTTTTTGAAAATGGGCAAACTTTCCCTGGTCTATCAATCTCCCTAAGAAACAAGACAGTTAATAATAGCATAGTATTCTGACTTGGACAACTGTTCAAAGAAGTAGAGAGCCAATCATCACCAATAATGGAGAAAAGCAGTATCATGAATAATGCGAAACTGCAGAGAAGTCAAATCAAAGCTGAGTTCCAGTAGTTTGTTGTTGTTCCCCCCCAAAAAATGTACTTTCCTAATTATACTTTACTTTGGCTGATACAGAAATTATTATACTCTTTACTTGGCAAATTTGGTGCAAGAAAGCTGAAGCTCTATGTAAGGACAGGTAATGGGATAATAAGCTCCTGTTTAAAATAATGTTCAACTGATTTATGATCATTAATTGGATGTGCCCTCCAAAGATTTGGATCATAAGCCATCCAAGCTTGACCATTTTGTGTGACTCTTGTTTATGTCCTCCCATACACTGGGGCTCACTTAACTTGCTAGGGATCTTCCTCACTCTCTTCTGACAATGTGAGTCCAGTGCAGCATTTAAGCTATATGCCTCTCACTATGTGACTAGCTCATTTTCTATTCTTATCACATTTTCTACTGATAATATATTTTACTCCTCCCTGTTATGCACAATTCCTCATTAGTTCTATGATGCGGTTTGCTTACATTTACAATGTACTTATTTATTTCCTTGTTATAAGAGCCACTAGGTGACCCAGTGGACAGATTTTGTCATGCCTGGAGTTAGGAAGATTCATCTTCCTGAGTTCAAATCTGGCTTCAGATACTAACTGTGACTCTGGGCAAGGTACTTAACCATCTTTGCCTCAGTTTCCTTATATGTAAAATGAGCTGGAGAAGGAAATGGCAAACCATCGCTGGATCTTTACCAAGAAAACCCCAAATGAGGTCACAAAGAGTTGAACACAACTGAACAACAATAGTTGTTATATTTGTTAACAATTTTTCGGACATTATAGTGTTCTATGGACCACAGCTAAATATCACCCCAAACAGAATAATGTTATTGAAAAGATGGAATCATTGTACACGTGTAGCCTATATCAAATTATATTCTTGAGGAGGAGGAAAGGGAAAAATTTAGAATTAAAATCTTATAAAAATGAATGTTGAAAACTAAAAATAAATTTTTAAAAAGAAAAAAGGTGGAATTATTAAAGCAGCTTTCAAATTCCTGAAGGCAATTCAACCAGCAGTATCAATTTATACCACTACACATAAAAAACAATAGCAATAATAATAACCAATTATATAGTGTGCTATGATTTACAAAACACTTCACACAACATTGTTTCACTTAATATAGAGTATTTAAGTTCATTTAGCAATGGGCAACTCATCTATCAGAGATCTCAGAACAGGTAAGCTTAATTTCCACTACTTTATTTAGAAGAATCCAATTATATCACATTGACTTTGGGGTCAAATTTCCAAATCAAGTTTGTATCACAAAGAAAATACCTCCAGGTTGCCTTTATGATGAGGAAAATGTAAATGTTAAACTCTTCAAAAGTTCAGAACTCTTTTATCATAACTACCCACCCCCACTTCCACCCCCTATCCCCCACCCTCCCAACCCAACCAGCTCATTAAGATTTTATTCAAATGCTCTTCAAGCATAAGTTCTCCTGGGCTCTGCCTTTCCATTTTCAGTAGTATGGAAATCACATAAGGCAGAAGGAGAGTAATTCAAAAACATTATGAACTGAATCACTTTTGATGCTGCTAGAAGAGTTTTCATAGAAAATGTACTAAGAGCTACAGTTCCCTAGGGATGCCTGCAATTCATTCCACAGGAGTTCATCACGACTTCTAAATGCTGATTTTATTCTAAGTTTCAAGGGCACATAGACAAAAAAAATTTTTTTAATCTAACAGATCTCTGTATTAACTTTGTAGATTCCTTGGGTGTACAATTGCTTTAGAAGATTAATAGTGACATACAACAATTTATTTTTAGGTCACTAGATAAAAACTCATACAATCTGTTCACAAGCAAATGTTTGTTCCTCTTAAGGCAAGGAAAATCTGAGTGGGAAAGAAATGACTATACTTGGTTCCACCTCTAATAAAATGGAACCGAAAGATTTCCATGATAATAAGGTAATTGTATTTTAAGATTTCATAGTTTAAGAAATGATTCTTTACCTCTTTCTCTTTTTTATAGAGATGGGGGATTATGAGGGTGTAATATCTCACTTGGCCATCAGACCTAATTGATGTGTTATTTGGTTTTGTGGAACTGCTTTTTTTAATTTTATTTTTTTTATAATTTAAATTGTAATTGACAATTTACTGCCATCATTACAAATATCAGTTTTTATAAGGTGCTCTGCTATAATGATGCTATCATGGAATACTGAGATGAATAGGGGTGTTTACCCTAAAACTCACTGCCCCCAGAAAGCTGTTTTGAGCTATTTGTTTTATTTTATTTTTATGGCATTTATCATTTCTCTTCCTCATGACCTCTTTCAACAGAATTTTTTTTTTAAATCCTCACAATAAATACATGTAATCCAACAAACAAATTCACACACTGGCCATTTAGAAATATTTATTTCTCCTCCTGAATTTGCTATCTAGCAGGACATAGAAGCAATGATTCATCTATATTTCTCTGGACTGGCCAGATTTGTACTCTCCACTGGACCACCTAGCTGCCCCAGTCATACATTGATGATAACATAGTATATTTATGCTTTGAGATTATTACTGTTCATAAGAACATTAATATATGCATAAAATATTTTAAGACTTGCATTGCTCTTTATTCACAGCAATCCTTAGACGGCTCCTCCCAGAGACTCCATTAAGGAGAATGCTCAGTTCAGCTACATTTCATTCCTCTCCATGCTGCATTATGGACTGCTAGCACGTTCCCAGGCTGGTTACCTTTATCTTCACCTTATTCCTCCTCCCAAACCCAATTTTTAGCTTCCTTTTATCTGTCATTTTTCCCATTAGAATATAAGCTTCTTGAGAACAGGAACTATTTTTCGTCCAACTTTTATTTTTATTCCCATAATTTAGGATGACACTTCACACATAGCAAGTGCTTAATAAATGCTAGCTGACTATCTTCTCCATTTTAAAAATAGGGAAAATAAAGCTTAAAGTTCAGGAGCATGGCCCAGTGACAGAGCCATGAAATATGAAGGCCAGGAATCAACTGAGGTCTCTTGATACCCATTGCTATTGTAAGACCAGTATTATAGATTACACTAACTTCCTTGAGGGCAAAAAAGTGTTCATGTCATCATTTCTTATTGCACAATAATATTCCTTTACATTCATATACTACGATTTGTTTAGCCATACCCCAACAAGAGGATACTCCCTTAATTTCCAGTTTTTTTTCCTATCACAAAAGAGCTACTATAAATATTTTTTTTTTACTTAGAGATCCTTTCCCACTTTCTTTGATTTCTTTAGGGTATGGGCCTAGTAGTGTTTTGGCTGGGTCAAAGAGTGTACAAAGTTTGATAACTTTCTAGGCTAAATTCCAAAAATGCTTTTCAGAATGGTCAGACCAATTCACAGTTCTACTAACAATACATCAGCGTGCCTATTTTCCACAGCTCATCCACTATTTCTCATCTTCCTCTTTTGTCATCTTTGCCAATCTGATGGATGTGAGGTAGAACTTTAATTCTTTTTTACTAAATGTCTCTTGCTGAGTAGGAGAGAGGAAAGAAAAATACTTGGAAATGAAAGTGATATTAAGACAAAAGATATCAATAAAATGAGATTTAAATGAAACAAAAAAGAACTGATATTACGATATTTCTTCTGTCTTTGATAGAAGATTAAATTTATTTTATGGAATTTAGAGATAGTCATTTCAGCAATCATACAATAATAAAAGTCATTTCAGTAATCATACAACAATAAAATCAGGTGCTCTATCCTAAATATTTATTAAGTTGTATTACCAAATGATGGAGTGACATGACCCTACAGATGCAAGTAGGGTACACAGAAGCAAAGAAAATGGAGTGAAAGTTTAGACATTTCCAGAGTAATGGGATCTTGCAGCAAACAAGATGAGAGCAAAGGTGCCAGCATGATGCCACTTGTTAATTCTGTGAGGGAATATGGTGTTGAGACAGTGGGAAGGTGTGATGGGTTTAGAGTTAGAAGGCCTGAGTTCAGGTTCCTGCACAGCCACGTACTACCTGTGGGTCTCAGGCAAATCACTTAACCTCTCCAGCATCAGTTTACTCATCTGTTAAGAAAAGGTGCCTGGACTAAATAACTTCTGAGGTTCTTTCCAGTTCTAAACCTATAAACTATGAATGATAATCTCTCTGAACTTCAGTAAAATTAGGGTAATTCTTAGACTACCTATCTCATAGGGCTGTTGTGAGAAAAGTGCTCTGTTAATTATAAAGTGCTATAAAAATATTAACTATTATTCGATCACACTGTCTTTGTACACGGGAATAGTACCATGTGTGGACAGCTTATGTGAGAGGAGAGGGAAAAAAACAATATATTTTTGTGCTGGATCTTGGAAGGAAAGGAGGAATAACCTTCTTCCTCATCAGGAATAACCATTTCTGACCTTTTTTTCCCCCAAACTTGTCTATTCCTCTTGCTTCCTAGGAGGAGTAGTGATAAGCACAGATTAGGAAGGAAGGGACCAGGGCTGGGGGTGGGGAGTGGGTGGAGGGACCCATTCTCAGGTTTACCTCTCTGGTCCTCTAGGATAGGAATTGGCTTAATTAATGCTAATATTCAACAGTTATTATTGGGTGGTAATGATGATTATTATGTAGTTCTACAACAACCATAGCTGATGTACTGCCAATCAAATACAAGCATTTGATGAGAATCCACAATTTGCAGAGCACTTCTGAGTACGCAAAGAAGCTGATGACTTACCCTCAAAACATTGGTGATAAGACTAAGGAAATGAAACTGTATCAAACAAAACAACAAAATGAAAGGAATAGCTTTAGCCTGAGGCACATCATGGGTACAGTGGATTGCTTTCTGGGCTCTGAGTCAAAAGAAGATTTGAGCTATACTTCCTATCTCTGACGCTAGCTGTGTGACACTAAGCAAATCACCTACCTTTCCTGGGTCTCATTTTGTCATGGGTAAAATGAGAGTATTGGCATCAAAGGGGTTCAATGAAGAGTAGGGCAATCAGGGAAGACTTTGCAGGAGGTAGGACTTGAGAAGGACCTGGAAGTGTGGGTAGGATTTGAAAGAGTGGAGGAAAGAAAGAAGGCATTTCAGACAAGAGCTATGATAGAAGTGAAGGCAACAAGGCAGGAATGTGCATGCCCTTTCCATAGAAAACCAGAGACCAACCTGACTAGAGCAGAAAGCCTGCAGTTTGGAAAAAAGATTGGACCCTGAAAGCCAGGCAGAGCAATTAATACTTGATTTAGTAGAAAATAAGAAGTTAGTATGAGATGAAAAGAACATATATGTACTACCTAAGTATCACATCCTAAATTGTGATGGCATGTGGAAAACTAGAAGCTGGGCTAATATTTTATATACCTTGTTGTAGTTGTTAGCCTTTATAGCTGAAATGAAATTAGGAAGGTATTTTTATTCTGGTTCCAGCATTGTGCTAAATGCTGGAACACAGTCAGTGCTTACTAAATGTTTATTGGATTGAATCAGAAAAGAGTTAAAACCACCTTATTATACTTTGCTCAGATCAGGCTGTTGTTTTAAGCTTTGAGCATGAATTTTAAGTAAGACATTGAAGCTGGACTGTCCAGAAAAGGGTAACCAGGCTGACAAAGGGATCCATGGTAGGGATGGTTGAAGGAACCTTGAGAAGATTTAGGAGAGTCATTGTACCTGTCTTCAAGTATATGAAGAGCTGTCTTGTGGAATCAGAGTGGCACATGCTGGGTTTGGCACCAGAGGATATAACTAGAATGTATGGGAGGAAGTGGTAGAGATGCAAATGTAGGTTTATATATGGAAAAACTTTTTTTTTGGTCTTTTTTTTTTCCGGAGGGCAATTGGGGTTAAGTAACTTGCCCAAGGTTACACGGCTAATTTTTTTTGTGTGGGTGTTAAGTGTGTTAGGCCAGAACCGAACTCAGGTCCTCCTGACTCTGGGGCAGTGCTTTACTCACTGCACCACCTAGCCACCCTAGAAAAACTTCTTAGTAATTAGTGCTATTCACAAGTGGAATGGTATGCCCCGGGAATCAGTATATTTTTCTTTATTAGAGATCTGCAGGCAAAGATTGAATGACTGCTCAGGGATGTACAGGAATTCCTGTTCAGGCAAGAGTTGGGCCAGATAGTCTGTGAAGGCCCTTCTAGCCCTGAGATGCTGTGGTTCCTATTGTGTTTCCCCATCCGATGATCCATTTTACATGGTAAGGGTTAAAAATTACTTCTGTAATTTTAAAAAAGGCATGATTAAAATCCTGGCTCTGTCATTGGACATGTATGTGACCTGGGGCAAGGCATTTAACCTCCTCTGGTCTCAGATTCCTAATCAGGAAAATTGGGAGGGGAGGGTTGCCCTAATCTAGATGGCCTCTCTCTTAAATTCTAACTCTATAAACCCATGAATTCTCTTAGCCCATATCCTCCTCTATAAAACAGATATAATGACAACTGCCCAGCCTATATCATAGGATTGTAGTAAAGAAAGCACTTTGGAAATTATAAAGCAAACAAACAAAACCACACACAAGCATGTACATGACATCCAGTATTATTTTAACAGAGAAACTTCATTTTAGAGGTTTAGCAAAGTAATTACTGTTAAATATGTGATTCCAAACTACCACTAAGTACATAAAAAGGTACTAAGTGATTTTATGTGTATGTGAGTGTGTCTTTGTATATTAAGCATTGTATGTATATATGTGTGTATGTATGTGTGTGTATATATACATACACAGATAGATATAGACATATAGATTATGTATATAGATATAAACACACATACCATATACTCTCATTGGGAAGGCAGGATGGTGCTGGGAAAGATCCTGCTGAAGATGGGATTTTATCCGAGTCTTAAAGGCAGCCAGGAGGCAGGGTTGTGAAGGGAGGGCATTCCAGGCATAGAGCCAAGTAAAAAGATTTGGATATGAAAATAGAAAATCCACATTTGGAAGGTGGGGGAGCGGGCTGAAGCCACAAGTGAGAGAGGTCACTCTATTAGCTGTGCTGTTCCTACCCCCAGTAAACAAAACCTCTGCCTTAGTCTAGATTTACTTCGAGTTAGCCGCTCCTTACCTTACTCTCCTGGTAGAAGTAGCTGTGCTCCTTGGGGCCCAGGCGCCGGGGCGGGATGTAACTGTAATCGCACAAAGCAGACACGGGCAGCGGCTTAGGCTTCACTCTGAGTTTGTCCTCGGTAATCTCCTCCTCATCCTCCTCCGCCATGCCTCCTGCCTTCTCAAAGGTCCTCCAGGCGTCGACTCCCCTGCTGCAGGAGAAATGGAGAATGTTTCTGCGTTCTTTAGTTGCTAGGCAACTGCTGCAAAGTAGCATTCCAAAGAGGCTAGAGCACAATTGGCGAGAATGCCCGGGGGCTCCTTTCCTAGGTCCGAAGGCTGTCCCATCTTTGCCCCCCGGGACGAATTTGTAAGATCCTAGACCTAAATGTAGTCTAGTGCAGCACTGCTATTTTGTAAGATCCTAGACCTAAATGTAGTCTAGTGCAGCACTGCTATTTTACAGACAAGGAAGCTGAGACTCTTAAAGGTTAGGGGGTTTATACCAGGTACACAGGTAGAAAGCATCAGGTGGAATTTGAGCTCAGAGTTAGTTCTCTGATTCCAGAACAAGTTCTACTCCGTTCACAACAGTACTTGCAGCTCATAAATGGAAAGCCTCTTCTTTTTCCTCTCACCTTAAGGTCTTGTTGCAGTCAGGTTATGAGCACCAGTTTCAAACTCAAAATCTTGTCCTTTTCTATTTATTGTGTTATTTCTTTTTTTTTCCTTTGGAGGGGAGAAGGCAGGGCAACTGGGGTTAAATGACTTGCCCAAAGTGGCTAGTAAGTGTTAAGTGTCTGAGGCTGCATTTGAACTCAGGTCCCCCTGACTCCACGGCCGGTGCTCTATTCGCTGTGCCACCTAGATGCCCTGTGTGTCAGCATTTCTGACTACTAATCCAAGGCTGAAGGTGAAGAGGATGTTAAAATTATTGTTGTTCAGTACTGTCAAACTCATTGCGACTCCATTTGGGGTTTTCTTGGCAAAGATACTGGAGTGGGTTGTCATTTCCTTCTCCAGCTCATTTTACAGATGAGGAAACTGAGGCAACAGGGTTAAGTAACTTGCATAGGGTCACACAGCTAGTAAATGTCTGAGGCTGTATTTGAACTCAGGAAAATGAGTCTGACTACAGATCTGGTGCTCTATCCACTTCCCCACCAGCTGCCTCATTAAAATTATTAGTGCTTGGTTAATTAGAACACATATGACACCCTTTTCTGTCAGAACAGTGGGTTCATTGGACCACTGTATTCATCTCTAAGATGCCTTAGAATTATAGTATTTAGAGCTGTAAAAGGCCTTAAGAAATGACCTAATTCACCTCCACCTTATATAGTGTAGTGGGAGAGCACTGAATGTGGAGTCATTAAACTTGGATTCTTATCCAAGTTCTCCTATGCAGAATTGCCCCCTGTGACTTTGGGAAAGTAACTCCTCTGGACCTCAGTTTCCTTATCTGTAAACATGAAGACAGTAGAGAGGATTATCTTTAAGGTCCCTTTCAATTCTAAAACGTATGCTTATTTTACAGAATGAGGGAAATGGTGTCCACAGGCGTTAAATGTATGATGGGTTCCCCCTCCCAAATGTAAACTTAAGGTTGTATTAATGGAAATCTAGGCCAAAAGAAGTCATGATCCCATTGGATTCTGAACACTGCACTTTCACTGGCACAGACAAACCAGAGAGCATCTGAGGAGGTCTGTAGTACAGAAAAGATATCATAGCCCAGATTAGATGAAGAGGTGCTAGGATAACAGGGGTGGAGTTAGGTTACCTAGGCCCACCCCTCTATGCCCAGGGAGTGCTAATTAATGAAGTCACAATGTAGTCAAGTTTGTAGAATGAGTATTTGAACCTAGGTGGTGACTCCTGATTCAGTCCTTGTTCCACCACATACTCCTACTGCCTTGTCTTGTGGCCACAGCACCTTTCTGGCCAGCCCCACAGCTCCTAACCAGATGTTTGCTGAAACTCTGACTCCCAAGCTGGCACTTGTTGCATTTCTGCTTTAGTCACCACTCAGAGCAGGGAAACAGCTTCTACCACACTGCCTCAGGCTGCCCTCTACGACACTATCCTGCTTGCTTCTACTGCTGCATTTGGCTATATTGTTTCTCTTTTAAATTATCTGCCTAGCCCAGTTGTAAGTGATAAAGAGCCATATTAAGTGATGACTCTTTTAAAAAGAGTCAGACTTTTTAGACCACCTGTCTGGTGACTTGACATCCTTTTAGTGTGTCTATCCATCTGCCTCACAGTTCTGTGGAGGTGGTACCAAAAGGCCCCTCAGGAAGCTGTCAGCCTTCCTCACCTTCTCCCAGGGAGGTCCTCAGCCTTATTCTTGTCCAGAGCAGAGTGGCTTGCCTTTAGCTCTACTAGGCTCCTTTTGTTGATTTTTTCCAATTTCTCCCATAGAAAGCTCAATTGCAAATAGTTGTCTGCACGCTGTCTCCTCCATTAGGCTGCGAGGAACTTGAGCACTGTCTTTTACATTTCTTTGTATTCCCAGCACTTAGCTCAGTGACTGGCATAGTAGGTCCTTGATAAATGTTTATTAACTTAGTGATACTTGCCCATTTCAAAGGCAGGTAAAATATTGCCCGTCCCTCATGCTGTAACTTTCTGTGACCAGGGATAAACACAACCACACATTACCCAGCACCCTGCCACACAAATACATGGGAGGAGGGGTGCTAGGTAGTCTGTCTTGGCGTGCCTAAGTTCATGGCAAATCCTTCCCCCTCCACATCCCCACTCCAGTCATCCAGACTGGCTGTTTAGATTCTTCCCTGGGACTGCATGGTTACTATTTTTTGAGATTCCCTTAATGGAAAGCTATAAGTATGTGTTTTTTTTTAAATTCTTTCTTTTACTGAGCCCCAAAGCTTCCTTTCTAGCTTCATTCTCTGGAACAAAACAGAGTAAGTCTACCCTGCCTTTCATGGCTTCATTAATACTGTACTCTAACCCACTGTTTCCCAGCCTGTAAACTTAAAATGATTTACTGTTTTGCAGTATCTTGGATTTCCTCCTGTATTTTATTTTGTCAATTCATTTTAATCCATGCTTCTCTGTATTCATCTTTGTCATTTGTTGCAACACACTAATATCCCAAATATTCCTATATGTACAATTTGTTTAGCCACTCCCCAAGTGGTAGGCATCTACTTTGTTTCCAGCTTTTTTTCCCACCATGAAAAAATGTTGCTATAAATATTTTGTGTATGTGGAGCTTCTTTTGTTAACAACCTCCTTGAGGTATATGGAATCTTTGAGTTGCCAGTTATGGACGTTTTAGCCACTTTATTTGCAAAATTCCGAATTGCTTTGAAGAATAAGTTGTCTCAATTCACAATTCTACCAATAATTCATTAATGGGACTATCTTTTTATGAGCCTTCCAACATTGACTCTCCCATCTTTTGTCATTTTTGTCAATTTTGGGGAGGCAGAGGTGAAACCAGTCAATCAATAAGCATTTACTAAATGCTTAATATCTGTGCTAAGCACTAGAAACCTCAGGATAGCTTTGAAAAAAAGATATTTTGATTTACCATAAAAGGTGCCAAGTAACAAAGAATTCTCAATTTTACAAAATACCTACAGGAATAAATCATATCCCTTTCAGACACTTTGCATGGTACCAAGAAGGTTGTGCTCAAAACAGTTACCACTTATTTGTGTATTCAAATTCTGGTAAATGACAAATTTGGCATTGGAACTTACTCTTGATAGGTATAAAAGGTTTTAAAGGAAAGGCACATTATCTGCATAAATAACCATAGTACATTAAGTTTGTCCAAGTTTTTAGTGAAATGTAAAATCTGACAGCTTCTTGCTATCTCAGGAGCAGAAAGAATGAGTCTCAGCAAGTGTTTTATAGGCAAAGAAAGTTTCATGCCAGCTGAAATAGTTGTATAGGGGTGGATAGGTGGCACAGTGGGAGCGGTTAGGTGGCACAGTGGGGGCAGTTAGGTGGCACAGTGAATAGAGCACTGGCTCTGGAGTCAGGAGGACCTGAGTTCAAATCTGTCTTCAGATACTTAACATTTACTATCCATGTGACCTTGGACAAGTCACTTAACCCTAATTGCCCAGCCTTCCCTCCCTTCAAAAAGCAAAAAAAAAAAAATGTTGTATAAAACAGATTAAAAACGAATTGTTCTTTTTAAAAACAGGTTAGAGCATCCAGACATTTTCTTTCAACTGCTTAAGAGTTCACCTTGGTTCATTCAGTCATTTAAGTAACATTTTGCACCTATCAAATGCAAAGTACTCTTGTTAGATGCTGAGAAGTACTACAAAGATGAATAAAATTCAGATGCTACTTAGAGGACCTTACAATCTAGGAGAAATGACAAGTATGCAAATAGTTAGCAGTTATATAGTGATTTAATGTTTGCAAAGTGCTTTTTGAGCCTCAAAACAACCCTGTGAGATAGGAGTTATGGTTATCATTCCCATTAGACAGTTGAAGAAACTCAGGATGAGAGAGGTTAAATAACTTGCCCAAGGTAACACTCTTAGTAAGTATCTGAGACAGGATTTAAATTCAGGTCTTTTTGGTTTCAAGTCCCAAATTCTACTTACCTGGATGCCCAACAGTTTAAATGTGAGATAGAAAGCATGATATTATATCCAAAAAGTGCAACTGTAGCTCAGTGATCATTTCTGGCTGAAGAGATGAAGAAAGGCTTTTTGAATATGTCTATCACGTTCCTCCTAACTTTTCTGAAGGACAGACATCTTGAGTTCTTTCAACTAACTTTTGTTACATTCGTGATGGAATGTGAAGGAAAATTCATGAAGGAAAAGCAGTGGGTTGTTGAGTCAGAAGTCCTAAATTCAATTACCAGCTTTGCTACATCTGTAATCGTGGGCCAATAATTTCACCTCTCACAGCTTTAGCTTTTTCATCTGTAAAATGAGAACGATTATGATATGTTTTTGAGGCCTCTCAACCATCCTGGTTACCTCCTTAGGACACACTCCAGCTTGTCAATACCTTTCCCAAAATGTGGAGTCCAGAACTATGCTGGTGTGTAGGCAGACTAACTAGAGCAGGATTCATTCCAGAGCGGCAGAACTGATACTCAGTGAGTCAACTTTTAAACAACACCACCACCTGCTGTTGACAAAGAATAATATGATGCTTTAATTTGCTAAGTGCTTTGAAGGATCTATTCAGTGTCTCTCGTGTGCTTCAGTTTATATGAGCTCAGCTTTATTAGTGGGCTGCATCTCTTGTTTTTTTCTTGTTTAGTCCTAGGGTTAAGGTATTGAATATACACCATTAATTAATGAATGTTTCATATGTTTTATAAGCTTAAATTATGATCCATTTGTTCAAAGTATCATACATATAAAATTAAATAACTTTCTTTTCTGAAGAAAAAATAATGAATATTTTTGATATTACATTAGCAAGAATAGGTAGGGGATACTCTACAGATCTCACGTGTTCACCATTTAATGATCAAAATTTGTCACATAAGAAAATACCTTGAACAATGGGAGGGGTGGAACCAAGATGGCAGAGTAAAAGCACAAACTTGGAGTGGGCTTCAGCTTCAATCATCTCTAATACCTGTAAAAAAATGACTCTAAACAAATTTCAAAGCTACAGAACCTACAAAGGGACAGAGAGAAACAAACCTCCAGCTGAAGGCAGCCTGGAAGGTCGACAGGAAAGGTCTATCACCACACTGGGAGCTGAGTGCAGTCCCCAGTGAGCCATGGTTCTGGCTCCAGAGAGGCCCCCACCAGTGCCCAGACTGGCCAGAGCAGACTTCAGGAGATTGAATCACCAGCAGCTGTGGTGCTTTCCAGACTTCTCAACCCATAAATGCCAAAGAGAAAATTAAAGGTCAGTTGGGAACTCTGTTGTGAGATTGAAGAAACAGCGCAGTCCAGCCCCATCCCCCAAGGAGAGAAGTGGCTGGAGGCCTGGAGGTGCATGTGGCTGTAATTTGAATTTGAAGATCCCTTTGTGCTGGCAAAGGTAGCAGGTACTTAGCACTTAGTAATTGACCAAGCCTCTGTTGGGGAAACAGAAGGTATGATCTCCTGTCTCCTGTTACTGATGTAACAGTATGTAGTTAATGCTGTGTATATAAGAAAAGCCCCAGAGAGGCACAGTCAGAATTTCTTGGGACCAGCATCTGGTGGCAGAGCAGCTACAGAAGAGAGAATGGAGAACTGAGCCAGAATTTCCTGAGAACTTGTAGTGGTGGAGCTTCTTCTGAAGAGGAACCCAGAGCCCAGAGCTCTGAGCCCACAGCCCTCAGCCTGCAGGAGCTGGAACCAGGAGCCAAGAGTCCATGAGAAGACTAAGGAAGCAGAAGACAGGAAGCATGACCGGGATGCTAAGACTTTGTCTGTTTGTGGCTTGGTTGAGCCTTGAATTCCCTGGGAGCAGAAATTATGAAGGATTTGAGATGGACTGGACCCTTTGAACTTCAGTGTGGGGCAGGACCTACCCAGAGAGCTGGACAAGGAACTAGGAGCTGTCTCCCATTGAACCCAGTTGACAGTCTGGTGAATCCAGGTAGAATCTGGGACCATGGAAGGGGATCCAGGGAATGTGACAACTGTCCCTGTCAAGATGAAAAGACCTCTCCATGGGTACTGAGTAATGATGAAGCAGTTTACTAGTGACCTAGGGGTGGAGGGTTTGTGTATGATACTTAGAGTAATTGATTGCTGAATCACGGAGGACTTATTGAGTTAACTTAAGAATGCCCCATGAGTGGAAGATTTTGACTATTGTACTTTGAGACTATATTGTGATACTGATTTTATTAACTTAAGTGTGCCCCATGAGTGGAAAACTTCGCCCCATGAGTGGAAGACTTTGACTATTGGACTTTGAGATGATTGTTCTTTGTTCTAAATATTGTGACCACTTTTTTTTGTGGATGTTTTGCTTTGATTTGCTATGGAATAAATAGTGTTCACTGTATTGTGTAATCAGAACCTTAAAAGCTATTGACAGTAACATTCTTCTGGAAAGCTTCTGTGCATGGCACTACAGTGGCTGCTTTCAGAGCTCCTGGCCTGCAGATAATAGGGGGACCAAGCAAACATTCAAACTGTAATCACTCTTTCTTTGACCTGCCTGGATCTGGATTGTGGTCTTGGGTGGTGGTCCTGGGGTGTGTGGCCAGTGAGCCAGAGCTTATGGGGGCTGTAGAGAGGGTGCCCAACTAATAGCTCCAGCAACTGAAAAAACCCAGGAATTTGAGGCAAAGCTCTCTCCATTCTGTAAGCAGAGTTCTACTGTGGCAAAGAGCTCAAAAGTCAATTGGCAAGATGAGGAAGCAAAATCAGACCATATAATTCTTTTTTGGGGACAAAAAGGATCAAAGCATGGAACTGGAGGAGGACTATGAAGTCAGAACTCCTGCGTCAAAAGCTTGCAAGAAAAATATGAATTGGTCACAGGCCATGGAGGAGCTCAAGAAGGATTTTGAAAATCAAGTAAGAGGGGGCAGCTAGGTGGTGCAGTGAGTAAAGCACTGGCCCTGGAGTCAGGAGGACCCGAGTTTGGTTCTGGCCTCAGACACAACATCCATACACACACACACACACACACACACACACACACACACACACACAAAACTAGCTGTGTAACCTTGGGCAAGTTACTTAACCCCAATTGCCCTCCAAAAGGCCAAAAAAAAAAAAATCAAGAGAAGTGGAGGAACTGGGAAGAGAAATGAGAATGATGCAAGAAAATCATGAAAAGCGAGTCAACAGCCTGATAAAGGAGGCTCAAAAAATTCTGAAGAAAATAAGACCTTAAAAAGTAGACTAACTCAAATGGCAAAAGAGGTCCAAAAAGCCAACGAGTAGAATGCCTTAAAAAGCCAAATTTGCCACATAGAAAAGGAATTTCAAAAACTCATTGAAGAGAATAATTCCTTTAAAATTAGATTGGAGCAATTGGAAGCTAATGACTTTATGAGAAATCAAGATACTATAAAACAGATCCAAACAAATGAAAAAATAGAAGGCAATGTGAAATATCTTATTGGAAAAACCACTGACCTAGAAAATAGATACAGGAGAGATAATTTATTTATTTAAAGCAATTGGGGTTAAGTAACTTGCTCAAGGTTACATGGCCAGTTATTTCTGGGTGTGGTGGTAAGTATCTGAGCCTGGATTTGATCCCAGGTCATACCGACTCTGGAGCCAGTGCTCTTACTCACTGTGCCACCTGGCCACCCCTAAGCAATTGGGGTTAAGTTACTTGCTCAAGGTTATAAGGCCAGGTGTTTCTGGGTGGGTGCTAAGTGTCTGAGCCCGGATTCGATCCCAGGTCATCCCGACTCTGGGGCTGGTGCTCTTACTTGCTGTGCTACCTGGCCACCCCCGGGCGAGATAATTTAAAAATTATTGGACTACCTGAAAGCCATGATTAAAAAAGGGACCTAGCAATCATCCTTCAAGAAATTCTCCAGGAAAAATTTCCCTGATATTATAGAACCAGAGGGCAAAATAGAAATTGACAGAATTCACTGATAACCTTTTGAAAAAGATCCCAAAAAGAAAATTCCTAGCAATATCACAGTCAAATTCCAGAGTTCCCAGGTCAAGGAGAAATATTATAAGCAGCCAGGAACAATTTTACTATAGTGGAAACACAAGATCTAGCAGCTTCTACATTAAGGGATTGAAGGACTTAGAATATGATATTCCAGAGGTCAAAGGAGCTAGGATTAAAACCAAGAATCACCTACCCTGCAAAACTGAGTATGAATCAGGGGAAAATTGGTCATTGGGAAAATATGGTCATTAAATGAAATAGAGGACTTTCAGGTATTGATGAAAAAACCAGAACTGAACAGAAAATTTGGCTTTCAATTAAAAGAAGCAAGAGAAGCATGAGAAGCTAAACAGGAAAAAGAAATCATAAGGAACTTATTAAAGTTGAACTATTTACATTCCTACATGGAAAAACAATAATTGTAACTCATGAGACTTTTCTCAACATGAGGATAGCTGAAGGGAATATATATGTGAGAGCGTGCATATGTGTGTACATGTATACATAGATTGAGGATGGGTTAAATATGAAGGGACAATATCTTAAAAATAAAATTACGAGGTGAGAGGGACATATTGGAAGGAGAAAGGAAGAGATAGATTAGGGCAAATTACCTCATATATAAAAGGCAAGAGAACACTGTTACAATGGACAGGAAGAGCAGGAAGGTGAAAGGGAATGGGTAAACTTTATTCTCATTGAATTTGGCTTAAGGAGGGAATAACATGCACATTCAATTGGGTATCTTACCCTACAGGAAAGCAGGGGGGAAGGGATTGGGCGGGGGTGGCGGGAGGTGATAGAAGGGAGGGCAGTTAGAAACAAAAACTTTTGAAAAGGGACAGGGTCAAAGTAGAAAATAGAATAAGTGGGGAGCAGGATAGGATGGAGGGGAATATAGTTACTCTTTCACAATATAACTACTATGGAAACTTTTGCATAACTACACATGTATAACCTATGTTGAATTGCTTGTCTTCCCAGTGGGGCTGGGTGAGGAAGGAAAAAGGGAAAGACTCTGGAACTCAAAGTTTCAAAACAAATGTTAATGCATGTTACATGCAACTGAGAAATAAGATATACAGGCACTGGGGTACAGAAATCCATCTTGCCCTACTAGAAAGTTAGAGACAAATGGGGGAGGATATGAACAGATTGGAGGAAAGGGTATTCAGTAGGCTTGCTATTTTGGGGTGGGGGTAGGGAAGAGACGGGGATAAAAAACTGTAACTCAAAATCTTGTGGAAACGAATGCTGAAAACTAAAAACAGATAAATAAATTGGAAACAACAACAAAAGAAAATGCCTTTATTGAAATATGCCATAAGAAAATTCTTTATTGAACATAAGTAGTCAACCATGAGTATAAAATGTCCTGTCAACGTGTTGGCTGATTTTCTTGTTCTGGTTCAAAAAAGTGGTGGGTCTGACCACGTAGGCCAAACCCAGACCCAGGCCTGGCTGTCAAATCAACACCCTCTGACATCTCAAGGAACCACTAATTTCTCCTTTCCTCCAATGCCTCTCCCCACTTCACTAGCCTCCCAGGGGAAGGAAGTGACGTAGGCCCTGACTAGCTCTCTTTTTAAAACCTCTCGGGAGACTGTGACCTTCCCCCCAATCTGCCACGCAGTATTGCCCCAATGGCTTCCTGTTTCTCTCCCTATCCCTATAGTAATTAATCAGTGGCTATTTAGAAGAAAATTTCCCCTACCCCTTCTTCATGTCCATCCATCCTCCTCTATCAATCTCCCAATTTAAACCTACTGATCCCTTCCACTGTGCCCACTGGACCTCTCGTTCCATAGCAAACAAATTTCTCTTCATTGTAGACCTCTTTTTCTCATTAATGCACACAGAGATCTGGCTCCTCTCTGATTACAATGCATCCCTGGCTAACATCCTTAGCACTGGTTATACCTTCTCTTAAACCCCCCATCACACTGTTCTTAGAGGGGGAGTGATGATATTCTTTGCTCCCTATTGTCACTTTGCAGACTCTCCCCTTGCTTCCTTCATTTAGTAACCTTTTTCTCTTTTGAACTCCACATAATTAAAATTTTCCACCCAAATTAGGGCAGCTGTAGTACATTGACCCTCCTAGGATATTTTCCATGCTTTTTCAAGGAGTTCAGAATCTGACTTATCTTCTCTTCTGTAGCTCATGCCCTTATACACAAGGAATTTATTTTCACGTAGCTATTCTATCCAAGTCCCTAACTTCCCAATTTACTAGACCTTCTTAAGTCCCACTTAAAACCAACTTCACTTCAGCAACACATAATGATGGTTGCACACTACATCTAGCTATGAGTAGAAAACCTGACATTCCCCTGTGACTCAGCTCCTCCCTATACTTCCTCCCTCTGAAAACTGTTATCTTCATTGGGACCTCCAATCCCTCCCAGATTCAGTAGTCTCTCAGGTCATTACTCCTGCTCTCACTTCACTCACCTCTCTTCATTCTCAACTTAGCCATTTCAAGCCTATGCTGTCCCTGGAAGATGGAATACCTAGCTCCCTTTTCCTGTCATTGCTCTTCTTTTGCCAAACCTCAGCTCAGGATTACTCCAATTTGCCTCCTCTGCTCTGGCTCATGAATAGCTAAGTGCAGAAAGAGGAGATTCCACAACCATGCTGACTAGATACATTACACATTGATATTATCCAACCTCAACAGGCGCCTTGATGCTAACAATTAGCCTCACAGAAGGTATTCCAAACTTCTTCACGCTTTAAGTTCTTCTATTTTTCTCTTTCAATTTTTATTTTACGAAGAAAGAAATCTGAGCCATTCAACGTGTGCTTTTCTCTCCCATCCTTTTCATGTCAAAACCCCTTGGCTTCATCTCCCACTCTCTCCTCTTTCTGTTAGTCTCTGACAAAGAGGTAGTAGCCCTTTGCTATGGCCAGGCCAAACCTTCTACATGTGCATTTGATCTCCTTCCCTCCCATCCTCTCCAGCACACTGTATCCTCAATCATCTTCTCCCCACAAACATCTTGCCATTAACTTGTTTACTACTACTGCTTTCAAAAAATGCTCCTTCCCCCATTCTAAAAAAAGCCTTATCAAATGCTACTGTACCCTCAAACTATCATTGTAAATATCGCCTTTCTTAGCCAAACCCCTTGAAAAAGTTGTCACTGTCTAAATTTTCTCTCATTTACATCTTAGCCTTTTGTAATTTGGTTCCTAACTTCATTCACTTAACTGAAACTGTTCTCTCAAAAGTCACCAGTGATCTCTTACTTGCCAAATCTAATGGTCTTTTTTTAGTTCTGATCCTTCTGGAACAGTATATTGGTGAGTGGAACATTTCCTAAATGAAAAAACCCTCATGACTTAAGAAGATTAAATATTCTCTCCAATCGGAAGAAATACCACAAACATGTTCTAGGTCACATCACAGAGTCTAGTCAGTGAGGATTTTCTCCACATGAACTGCTTCCAATGAGAAGTGTTGCCCTACACAGCAGAGGAGTTTTCATCAAATATGAGGGGCACTAACTGCTGGTGGACAGGCCGTTTTACGTCATAAACAACTGGGAAGCCATGTCAATAGCTTTAGGTCTCAGAGACAGATTCCGTGACTTTAAAGGGAAAACAAACCCCACTTAAATAGCAAGGATTCTAGTACTCCTACCACAAAAGCAAAAGAAAATCATTATTTTCATTTTACTTCTTTAGTTTATTCTAAAAATCAAGCCAACATAGTAAAAAAAAAAAAGTTCCGTGATCTCAGTGCTATATTACAAAGAATATTCTAAATTATCAAGTCACACTGTGGCAACAAAGAAAAGTCCTGAATCATTAGGAACTAGTGAACTGATGACAAATATAAACTTTAATAAATTGGCTCAGAAAAATGCACAAATTGTTGGTCTTTTTTCTCAGTGTGTGTTTGTTCATACCACAATGCAAACTCTTTTGACCACTTCAAGTATGAAGTCAATATTCCAATCTTGTCTTCAATGAAATCTATAGCTGTGAGGGAATAATTTTTTCTTTAAATATTTCACTAGTTCACATCTTGACTGGAGAACCTCAACTTCATGAAACGGAATCTGTTAGAAAAACAAATAAATATTTGGCCAAAAATTATGCCATTTGGAGAATGTGAATGTGACAAGATTCAAACAGCAGTGTTTTTAGACATTAGACAACCAACTAATATTTACCCCCTTCTTCCCACTCACACAGCTACCACCTTAGTTCAGACTGTCATTACCACCTCACTTCAAATACTGCAGCAATCTAATAAATCTCCCTGTTTCAAATCTCTGACCATCTTAATGGGCAATGAATAACTGTAATACAATGGAGAAGTATTTTAGGAAGAAACATCTCGAATGGAAAGTACACAGGACAGAATGGAATGTAGAGATGGAGAGAAATTATGAGGCTCTCTTAATAATATAGAAAGTCTAAAATGGTCAGAAACCTACTCTAGCCTGTACTTCAGTAGATGGATATTGACCCTCACCAATGAGGATACACTACAGATGTTCAGGATATTACTGGATAGTTCTTTTAAAATATATTTTAAAAAATAAGTATGGCTATACATATTAAGTAGGAGTAAAGTTTAATAGTTTTTAATTGGTCTAGTGGTTACTTTGTTCCAATTAATTTCAGAAAAATACACAGAAAAAAATGGTATTGCATAGAATTCAACACATTCCATAGTTGAATTTTGAGGCAGAACAAGATGATGGTATAGAGAATGCTACTATTAGCTCTACTCTTGTAAACCTCTATAGGTATACATTCTAACATTTAAGAAAATGATAAATTAGGGATGATTATTCATATCATAAGAGGTTTACATGTAGGGATCACTTTCTCCTATGACATTTAAATACTGGGGTTAAAGATACATTAACGGCCAACAACATTTTTACAAGTAAAAATTATTCAGATATGGAATGATTTTCATAAAATTATAATACAATCAGGGGAAAATGTGATTCCACAAAAATTCAATTTGCACAATGTTCATAAATAAAACTTCATCTGTATTTATCAAAACTGATTACTTATAGTAGTTGAATGTCCCCCTATTTAAAGTGACTTTCTTGGGCCACTAGGAAGTTCCATTTAATATTTTCAATAATACAATCTTAAATTAAGAATGAGCTTTCTGTAGCAAAAATATGCTAAATCATACCTGTATAACTTCATAACCAAGTAACTGTAGGTGTCTTTGTTTAATAGCTTCTTTTCCTAGTAAGTTATGGCTATTCAAACAAAATCTTTTTGGATCATCAATGCAAAGCGCTAATCTGTACATAAAATAAATGTGATAAACAGTTAACTTTTTAAAATTCCAACAGATTGCTTATAATACTTTGAATTCCTAATCACAATTAAATAAGAATATCATTTTAGAACTGTGGTGAAATATAAGATCAAAAGCTATGTGAGATCTTATATTGCCAAAAGCTAAATTGGAATAATCACATTTTTGGTTTTCCCTTAACAATAATAACAGTTAATAATAGTTAGCATTTATGCAGTGCTTATTTTGTGCCAGGCACTGTGCTAAGCACTTTATAGATCTCATGTGATCTTCACAACCATCCAGGGAGGTAAATGTTATTATTATCCCCATTTTACAGTTGAGGAAACTGAGGCAAACAAGTGAAGTGACCTGCTGTAATGGTAAGGGAATTTGAAGATCTCCCCTGCCCCTTAATAAGCCTAAGTGAATCTGAGGGTCTTCCCTGATCTGAAACTCTACTCTGCCCCCTAATAGGCTGAATGTGGTCACAGGGAGCCTGTGGTAGGAGGAGTTTGCCGAAGGGTAAAGTAGAGCCCATAGGAGAAGCTTGCTTGGGGAGGCTTGTTTTCCAGGAAGACATATTGTTACTTTGTAATTAAGTGGTGGTCACAAGAGTTGTGATGTTCTCTGACCCTGGAGAAGGCTCTGTGTGTGTGTGTGTGTGTGTGTGTGTGTGTGTGTGTGTGTGTGTGTGTCTATCTGTATGTATAACTCTGAGGTGAGGTTTTGCTTTGGGGCTCACTCATGGGAAGAGTTGTGTGATTTGGCCAGATGAGACTCTGGACAGCTGTTAAGCCCCTTGGCTTTAAAAACCCAGACATTAGTGCTTCTCTCTATGGTAACTAACTATGTAGGTATGTGATGGTCAGACAGCTAGAAGCCCTGTCTTTTGGTCTACTGAACTGTGTTATTTTCTCTGCATTTTTTTGTCTCCTTGTAACTTCTATTTGTATTCTCAAAAGTTCAGGGTGCTTTTTCCCCTGAATTAGGTAAATGACATATGTTTGATTAAAGTAAGATTGTTAACCCTTTTGAGTTACTTTCCTTTAGAAGAGAAGATCAAAGAACCTGTGCTTGCAGTCATCTTGGGTATGCTAGGGTGCTTGCTGCTACACTTGCCCAGGGTCCCACAGCTACTAAGTATCTGGGGCCACATTTGAACTCCATGTCTTTGAACTCCAGACCTGGACAACCTAGCTGCCTCATGCCAGCATGATCAAAGGTAGGGGAATACAAAGTAAATTCTGAGCATAATGAGAAGACTAGTATGCCATTCAATTCAATAGGCATTTTTAAAGCAACCACTAGATGTCAGGTAGTGGGGATATAAAGACAAAAAACAACCATCCTTTCCACTGGGCAACCTAGCTGCCTCCCAACTTTCTAGCAAAAAGTCATCACCATTCATTATTTAAGAATATTAATTGCCCAGTTTTTAATGGAATTTAGATGCTGCTATAATAATAGCATTTTGAAAATACATCATTATGAACTTAGAATGTAAGTTTCTTGAAGAATGGGAATGTTCCATTTTTGTCTGATTTCCCACAGCCTTGTACAGTGTTCAAACATATAACAGGCACTTAATGTTTAATGATTAATGATTTTAAGCAACATTCTTCAACGTGTAGTGTTTTTTACTATCTATGATGGTTAAAATAAGGTAACTATTAAATAAGTATGAAGAAAATAGAAAGATGAGTCAAGATTGTTAACATATAATCCCAGCTGATCATTAACTGGCTGTGTGACCTTATGCTAATTAAATCAGCTTTTGGAATATTCATTTCCATATCTATAAAATGAAGGGACTGCACTAGATATGACCTCTGGGATCCCATTTACTTCAAAGATTCTGAGATCTGATTAGAAAAAAATATTGATAGTGAGGTAAGAAATTTTTGAAAAAATTTACATAAAGCATAAAATATCAAAACATCAATTATACTAGCATGAGAATCTACAATTCTCATCATATAAACAACATAATGCTTTTCTGTACCTTTTATACACATCTTCATCACTTGTAAATGGTACTACAAATCCTTCTTCATCTAGTTTAATCTCAATATCTGAGTGACAGAAAAAAGGAAAACATCTTCATTTACATACCATTACAAATATTATTTTATTTGTGCTATTTTCCAGTCTTCCAAATTATATTTATTGAGGGCTTTGAATGCTATGACCATAACCAATGAATAATGAAATTTTAATATAACAAATCAAATAAGTCAACTCTACAAAAATTATTGTATCCCATTAAAATAATTCAGCTTGTTATTTAAAAAAACAAAAATATCAAAATTCTTGAAACAAATTCTGACATTTCTGGGTTGTTGGATCCTGAGCAAATCATTTAACCTCTTGCAAACCTTAAAGTACTTTGTAAATATAAGTTATCTATTCTAGTTTAAGTAGGCTTAGCAATACTAAAGCAAGTAGTATCAATCTTAGGTTTTGAGGATTGTGGTTAAATCCATATTACACTTTCTTTTCTTCCCTATCACAAATCTAATAGGACACACTAAAATGAGTCTAGTTAGAGTAAGGGGGTGGTTTTAACTTGTGATTTTTTTTGGTGCAGAGAAATTCCAGTATTAAAAACTCTCTCCATTCTACTAATTCAGAATGGAAATCTGAAACCAGTAATATATATTTCAGTTGTATGATCTGAACTATCTACCTAATTCTGAGGCCACCTCTCCATCCATATTCCAAGGGTCTCAGATTTTAGATGAAGATTTGAAAAATGATTAAACAAATGCACAGAAACCAAAGTAGCATACTTGTTATAATTGGCACTTACCATTGTATATTTACTAGCCCCAAAAGCTATCCTGTACCCAAATTTCCAGTAAATAAGAAATGTAGGGCTCAATGACCTCTAAAGTCATGTCCAGGTTTAAAACTATCTATAATCCTAGGACAGTAGGTATACTTCAGATAATGTTGATCCAACCCAAGCCTAATGTAACATTGTGAAATGCATTACTGAGTCTCTGATTTATATTGTCAACTACATCCTGAAGCAGCCTTCTATGTCATGTGCTATAGTACCACATTATGAGGACTATCCATGTAGGCCTAATTTTATTCTTGACTACAGATCGTCAGGTTTCACAGCAACACTGGAAATTTTTACATTCCCTTTCCCTGTGGTGTAATGCATATGTTATTTCATGCCACAGTACAAAGCAAACTATTTTCTGTATGCTGAGATATGCTTCAAGAGAAGAACCCCTCAGAATAGCAGTGCTGCTCATCTGTTTGTTTTCTCTTCCTTTTCTCAAAAATTTTCTCACTGTTAATTTTTTAATGTGTATTTTTCCCCCACTATGATGTAATTTCCTGAGAAAATTGTAGTTCTTTATGTGGTCTCTATTAAAAAATAGGATTATTTGAAATCTCAAAAAGGTAATAAACAGATTTTTAGCTTACCTACTGTGTAACAATAGGGTGTTGAGACTTTTGAAGCAAAATATATTTTTGCTTTTAAAAGGTCAATTAGTCCAACTGTAACAGTTTTATAAAGTTGAAGATCCATGGGGGTCTCCAGGAGATAAGGTGGAATAAGAAATGATTTCACTTGATACTGTGGAAGCAGCTTAGGACCCTATAAATTATAAACATACACAAGATGAATAAAATATGTGACAAACCTTTTTAAATTAGTGAAGAACTTGAATAAAATAGTGTCCTGCCTTTGAAAAATAGAGTGAGCCTTCCAGAATAAACATGTGATGCTCATTCACAGAGATAACTAACTAAAAAGAATACCACAATTGTTCCTAATAAATATTAATTGAAATATAATAGTTAAGGAATATTAAGTTTGATGCATTTTGTTTTTACAACATATTTATTTCATTACCCTTGCCACCTTCCCCTACCCAGCAAACTTTTAACCTTTTAACCCTTTTAACAGATAATAATTCAGAGGCAAGTCTAGAGAATAAGATAGAAGACCAAACTGGGCAACGTCAGTCTGGATATGTATTAGCGCACCACACACACACACACACACATCCCTTTTCAGCCTCATTTCATATTGCTTCTCATCATTCCTTCTACACTGCATGCAAAAGATGCCATTTAGCTGTTCCCCTCAATTGGTAGTTCCTTCAGATAAGCATTTACTATGTCTAGACTTCTGTCTGTCTCTCCTCCTCACCTACCCCGTCCCTTTATTTACCTTATGATTACTTATCTTTGAGCAGGGAACTTGTCCCCAAATGAATGTAAACTTGAATGTTCTTGAAGATACTCTCTCATTTCTGTCTTTGTACTGTCAAAGTCTAATACTGTGCCTCCCTTAAATATAATTAAATGCTTAATAAAGGTCTAGAGAACTGAATTTTACTTTAGCATGACTACAAATCAATGACACAATTTCTTTTGTCTTATAAACTATCTCTGAAGACTCAAAGAGTTTCAAAAGTGGCAGCATTGCTGGATTAAGTATATAGAAGCCTTGCAGAATGCCAATATAGAATACTTATGTTGTGCTGGTCCAAAAAATCAGTTTCATTATTTTACTGCCACTTCTTATAGGTGCATCCATTCTACCATATTTGGTGAGGGAAACAACTCTTAACATATCTTCAAGTCAAGTATGCATAACTAAAATCATTTCTCATATTTTTACCCAAATATCTTTCCTTTTTGTCTCTTTAACATAGCTGGTCTAAAACCTTAAGAGTTTTCCCAAAGGAGGCTTTGGGGTTGAAAAGATCCTACATTTAAGCATTTCCTAGGCAGCTCTGTAAACTATGTTTCTTCAAAGAAGGTGGTTCTCCAACCACTTCTCCTTTGATCATCTTAGGGCATTTACTACCTTCCACCTAAAAAAAAGCCTGCCTGAAGTGTGTCTATGAAAACAACTATACATATTCAGAAGTACTGCAGATGAGTTTATATAGTCCATAATTTGTAACATATCAAACGAACACCTCGGAATTCAACACTGGTCAGAACTATCACATAGGATTCTTATAATCCTCACTGGACATCTATCTCTATGATTATTGAGAAATATTGAGCTAAGATATTTTTTAAAACACAATGAAAGAAAAAGGGCTGTTTAACTTAGAGAAGAAAAGGGCTAAGGAATGGTAATCACTGACCTCAACTATAAAAAAAATTTTCATGGAGAAAATGTTGAGCATTTGTATCTTTTTCTGTATACAAAAAGTTAATCAAATAGAAATGAACTTAGGGCAAAAGAAATTTGCAAGAAACATTTTTTTAAAATAGTGTTTAATCACTAAGACAACAAAATACAAAATAATGTAATGGGTTGCCAAGTGAAAAAGTGAAATTTCCTACCTTATAGAAGGGACACTCCAAGACCATGGTTAAATAAAGCTGGGTCAGCTGGGCCAGACTTGATCTATTTAAATTCAATTCCTGAGCTGAAACAAAAATCATCAAAGGTCAAGTTATTTTTAAGAGTTCTAATGCAGCCAAAACTAAGAAATGGAGAGTGATGAAGGTATATACAATCACTTACTATATATGACTAATGTATTTTTATGAGGTTAAACAGAGAATGGCCTACGTAGCTTGTCCTTTCAATCAAGTCACTTCTAAGCAATAAAGTTCCTAGCTCTAAATCTATTCTTAATAAAAGTCACAAAAGAATTAACGTCACTATACATACTTTTCATTACTTACAATGTCATACTACCCAAAACTATTTGGACAACCTCACACAAAGAAACAGCTTGTAATCATAACTCATGTTTATATAGTTCTTTTCACAGCACTTTCCTTAAACAACTTTGAGAAGTAGGTACTCCAAGTATTGTTATGCCTGTTTTACTGAAAGTTCTAAGAGATTAACACACTTGTCCAAAGATCATAGAGTTAGTGAACTAGAAAGCAGAAATCCAGCTCAGATCTCTGTTAACTCCAAGGTCAGCACATTTTCCACTACATTCCATTGCCTTTCATTACAACATGCTACCTTGTGGTTTCCACACACTACTAGCAGGTAAAAACATCACTAGCTCCCCCACGCAAAAAGGATTTACTAACTCCCTATTGCAAACAAGATAAAATAAAATTCACTTAGCTTGTCACTTAAGACTTCCCCATTTGGCTTCAGTCTATTTTTCCTGACTAATTTCATACTGCTTACCTTCATTCAGCAAATATTCTGGCCTAAACAGTTTTGATAGCTATTTTCTGAATCTGATAGACTATCACTTAAATTTGTGCATTCTTGAAGGCCATCCTCTGCCTACTTTGTAATATAGTTATCTAGGTACCTGTCCTACAAACTTCTTCCTCTACCCAAATTAGAATAGAAACCTATCAAAAGCTGTGTTATTTTTAAATCTTTGAATCCCTACCTCACACATCGCCTTGAATCTAGATAACAATTAATTTTTCCTGAACTGATCTCATAAATGAATGGAAAAAGTCTATAGAGGAAAAACTTGTTCCTTAATGCAAGTTTTAAAATATGTTACTTGTGGTTATTACTTTTCCTGGGAATATTGTATGCACTCTACAAACTGTATGCAGAATGTGGAAATACTGTGTGCTTTCAACATGAGGCCAAAAATCATTATGCTATAGATAAAACCTATTTTGAAATAGGCTGAAACATCTTTTATCTCTTAATCATATAGTCCTGCCATGCCTCATGACATCGTTTAGTATTTTAAAATTTGTCCATAGAATGATGATGCAAGTGAAACTGACTTATTTTTGTCAGATATTAGATTGGGACTTTAGAGATACTATGGTATAATCCTCTCATATTCAGATGAAAAAAGGAACACTGCACTTGTAATCAGAGAACCTGGTTTCAATGCTGGCTTTTAATTCAAGTTTTAGGCTTATATCCCCAATTTTTTAGGTAATTTGAAAAAGATACCCAATAGACATCTCAAACTCAGCCATGTCCAAAACAGAATTTACTTTCCTCACAAACCTTCTCCTATTTCAAAGTTTCCTATTACTATCTTCGCAGTCATAACAACCTCAGTTTTCCTTCACTCCTATCTTTTACCAACTCTTGTCCCCTTTCTCCACTCACACAGCCAACACCTTGGGGCAAATCCCGTATCACCTTATGGCCAGACTACTTCACTATCGTTCTGATTGGTCTCCTTGACTCAAGTTTCTCCCCATTTCAATACATCCTTCACTCGGCTGCCAAAATGACTTTCCTAAACGCACAGATCTGACCATGTTACCAATATTATTTAATAAACTCCAGTGTCTCCTTATTGCCCAGATCAAATATTAACACCTCAGCTTGGTATTTAAATAAAGCCATTCACAACCTAGCCCTTTCCAACCTTTCTTTTCCTCCTGAAGCACTTTACAATCCAGCAACAAAGCCTTCTTGCTGTACCTTGTATAAGCCACTCCATTTTCAAAGTCCATGACTTTTCACTAATTCTCCCTATGCTCTCCTTCCTCATATCAGCCTCCTGGACTCCCTTAAGACTTAGCTCATATCGCACCTTCTGCAGGAATCCTTTCCCAATCTTCTTCACCACTCCAGTCTCTTCCCTCTAGGATTACCTTTCATTTGCACTGTATGTATGTTCTATGTACATTCAGTTGAATGTTGTCACTCTTACTAGAATTTGAACCCTTCTTTGTATCCCCAGTGCCTATTAGCATAGTGATTGGCAAATATCAAGGGCTTAATAAATGCTTGTTGACTCTGCCACTTACTACTTCCGTGACTTATGGCAAATCCTTACACCTTACTTGTCTCAATTTTCTCTTCTGTAAAATAAGTGAACATGTAAGGTCCTTTTCACCTGTGAATGTTAGGCCCAAATGTCTCAAATACTAAGGTTCAACAGAAGAATGGAATACACATATAGAACCTGAAGCATACCACCAACCTAAGAAAGATAAACCCTAGCTCAATTCAAAGCCTTTTTGAACTTTCTGCACCAAAATATAACAAGACTCTTCCATGATGAAGTTATCTGTGAGTAACTTACCTTGTAATTTCTGAAGAAAATATGGGCTAAATAACTTTGCCATATAATTGACTGGGTGGCGTCCAATGAGGGTGCATGAATGGAGAAGATTCAACAGGGTTTGAGGAGGAAAATATTTAAAGTGAGTTCTTATTGTATTTTCAAGCTTCCTAAAAAAAAGTGGAGCATTTGGGGGTAGGTAATTGAGTTTCCCAAACGGTATAATCAACTGAGAAACCTGGACAGGGGAGAATATTTCAGCTTGGTAAACAAAACTTTCTGCTACTGCATCAAAAATGGGTTTTGAAAGAATCAGTTTTTTACTGCAGTACTGCATGACTTTGCTGATAGATTCAGGATGCATAGTGAGACAATATGTGGAAACACGTTGTTCCAGGGCTTGTGTGAAAAATTTGTCAGTGTAACCAAAGTATATGAAACCCTCTAAGACTCTTCCTAGCTCTTCACTGGTAAAATGAGAGACAAATTTTACTGAATGTATACAGAGCTTTACAACCAAAGGAAAAGCTCGAGTTTGGTTGAGAGTCACCAAGGCATCCAGTATTTGGCTTGTGATTTTAGGACTAAATTTATAAACTAATGAAATAGAGAGGTTGTTTAACTGATCCAAAAAGTCCTGATGCTGAACCACTTCTCCAAAAGCAGCTTGAAGCAATGTATAAATTGCTACTATCTCCTCAGGTGTACATTCTTGCAATTTTTTACCTTGAAGTTGAAGTATAATCTCCTTTAGCATTGCACAGTTTGGATTCTGGAGTTTAATCATACATTCACCAAGAATACAAAGATTATGAATTGTCATGTGACCCTGTTGAAGCCGATTTTGGCACTCTGTCACCAGACTTACTAGTAAATTACTCTGGGTTTCCACATGTAATCCTGTCAGAGCTTGCAAAGCAGTTACCAGCCCAGTGTCTGAAAGATTTGTGGATTCATATTCAAACTGAAAGCATAATGCTCTGAAGATTTCATTCTCCAAGACTGTTTTTGGAATTTTTTGGCCACCTTCCTCCTGTTCCACTTCAGAGACCCGATACAAAGCTGCTGCTGCCATAGTATCTGACAAAGTTTCCAATGTGCTTACATATTTTAACACCTGTTCAGATGAAGTGAAAGTATTTAGCTCCTTATAAAATCTCTGATCATCCACATGACCATTATTTTTTTCAAACCTGTCCCATGCTGCTGTTTGGAAAAGCAAAGATCCACCAACTGGGTAAAGTTTACTCCCTTTTTCTGACTGATGCTTCTTACAGTATGCGTGATGAAAGTAGACTCTGAATTGCTCCTGTTGCAGGGAAAAATATCCATGACACATGATTTTTCTGCCCTTCTTGTTATAAGGGCTAAAATATTTTCTCAGACATGTCAAAATTCTGCAAGTTTGAAGGCCAGAAGAATAAAAACGAGACATGGGTAAAGTGATCAATGCCATCTGTGATGATGGAAAAAGATCAGCTGCCCATCTTGAACGCAGCCTAGAATAAAAAGAAAATGTCACACGGTAAAACTTTACTTTTATTTTCTCAGAAACATTCACATAGTCACAAAATAAATGATTCAACATTTATGATACTGAAGATTCTGCAGGAAGGGAAATGGTATGGTAACAAAATTGAATATGCAGGCTAAATGAAATAATAGCTGAGACTGAATAGCACTTTAAGACTGGCAAAGCACCTTACAAGGCTTTATCTCATTTGATCCTTATGACAACTGTGTGGTATGTAATATAGTTTGCCCACGTTCATGTAATAGTGTGGGTGAGAGTCTTCGTATTTCCAGAACCTTCCTATTACGCTTAGTAAATGCTTTTTGATCAAAAAGGCAGAATTTGCACGTGGGTTTTCCTGATTGCAGACCCACCTCTTTGTCCACTACACCACAACTGCCTTTAAAGAGCCAATGAATTAAAAACACCCCTGATTCTCATAAGTTTCAAACTGACCCAATTTCGAATAAATCAATGTAAAACAAAGCACGGGGAATGTATATACAGATCAAATGTTCTTCCATGGGGGAAGGGAGCAGGGGAAGGGCTGATTTCCTCCAGGTTCCAAAGGAAAGCAGAGGAGGGAGGAGGAAAAGGGAACCTAAAGAGTGGGCAGGAGGGAGAGAAGGGAAAGGCCCGTTCGGTTACGCAGGGACCCTGTTCAGACATCCCACCGTCACGATGACTCTATTCTCCGGCTCATCTTTTAAGGTTGGAAAAGTCAGAAAGTCCATCAACTACACACAACCAGGAATAAGATACTGACGCACACTGTACCTGTGCAAAGCCTCGCTGACGCACGCGCACTGTGCCTGTGCAAAGCTTCGCTGACGCACGCGCACTGTTCCTCGGATTGCGCTTCCTCCAGGCCACTTCCAATGAAGCACTCACCTAGCAGGAGTCAGAGACTGGAATGGGACATTGCAGAAAACTACATTTCCCACAAGGCTAAGAGAATGCCTACAAGTCCCACAGCGCCCCCGTCTTACCTCAGTCCTAACTGGGGTCTCTCAGGCTGACCAATTGAAGCTTGCCTTTCCTTGGTCAAAAGCTCACCGTTATACAAGAGGGCTGGGCATGCGCACTCCAAGCAGGACGCCCTTTACAGCCCCAGCCAGCCCTGTTGCGAGAAGCTGGAGCTAGGTGAAGCTGGCGCCCCGGGACGCCTCGTGAATGATTTCTGGTGAAGTGGTCGGAGAGAGAGGAGGGTCAGAGCGGTACGCCGAGGGCTCCTGAGTGAGTTAGACCCACTACATAAAGCGGTCTTGCCTTTGACCTCCAGGTCATTTAGCTGACACGTGCTGTGCTCCGATTGCTGGCCGGGTGCTCAACCGGATCAGATCCAGCCCTGAGGATTGAGTTCTGGCTGCAGCGGACGCGAAGCATCTGGGTGGGGCTGCGGTAGGTCGGGAGGCTGGGATAGCGAGCTCTGGGGCTGAGGAGGTGCTCAAGAAGCCCGGTTTGGCTGCCAGCGAGGAAGGCGGGCATTGCCGGGGGGGGGGGGGGGGGCGCCACGGGCGGGTGGGGGAAGAAGGGAGACACACACACCCATGGGGGGAAATGAAGTTACAGTATCATCCTTCTGTACCCCGTCTCCTCTTAA
>NW_027185712.1:31430526-31445767 GCF_028583685.1 Petaurus breviceps papuanus
GGGGGGGGGGGGGGGGGGGCAACCCAGAGGCATTGTGGGACAAAGTAGCATTCCCGTGGCCTTGTGGGAATCGTAGTTTTCCGCGTTGTCACTTGTTCGGCCACTCCCCCCAATCCCCTCATGCTTTTCACACTATTTTCAGTGTGGCCCCTGAACAAAGCCTTTGCTTTTTTTATCTCAGCTTGCTCTGCTCTACACATTTCTTTCTTAGTTTCTTTATTTATTTTGTTTTTACGTAATCTTTTTCTCTTCTTTGGCACACCTCTCCACCTCCTGTAATCTCAGCCTAAGAAACGTGGGGGAGGAAATGACAGCTCTTAACATTTAATGCTGGAAGGTACCTTAGAAATCAGTGAGACCTTTTTATAGATGAGGAATTGTTGACTGAGGCCCTAAATGTGACCAAGGTCACACTGATAGTCAGCATCAGACCAGGATTGGAATGCAAGCCCTAAGTGAAAGCCTTCTTTAGATAGATGGAGAGATAGATAGGTGGGTGGAGGTAGATACAGACACTGGTCGGGTAGGTGGTGAAGTAGATATATCACTGGACCTGCAATCAGGAAGACTTAGGTTTCCTCCTCTATAAAGTGAGCTGGGGAAGGAAATGGCAAACCATTCCGGTATCTTTGCCAAGAAAACCTCAAATGAGATCAAGAAGAGTTGGACATAGGTGGCGCAGTGAGTGGAGCACAGGTCCTGAAGTCAGGAGGATCTGAGTTCAAATTTGGCCTCAAACACTTAACATTTACTGTCCCTTTTACCTTGGGCAAGTCATTTAACCCCAGTTGCCCTGCCCTCCCCCCTCCAAAAAAAGCAAAAAAAACCCCAAACCCATGGACAGTTTTGACATGATATGGTCCTGTACAGGGTCATGAAGATTTGGACACCACTGAACAGTAACAATCAATCCAGTCCTTTTTGAACCCTTTAAAGACCCTGATGCTGTCAATTGCCTCTTCTTCTGGATACTCTCTTTAGGTTTTCCGGTTTTCCTAATACCGTTCTGTCCTTGTTCTCCAACCTGTGCCCACTCCATCTCAATCTCTTATTCTGGATCTTCATTTGGGTCATGCCTACTATGAATGTAGCACGATGTTCTATTCCATGCCCTCCTCTCTATATACTATTTTACTTGGTGATTTTGTTAGCTACCACTGGTTAAAGTATCATCTCTATCTATTGTCCCTCCTCTTGACCTCCACATTTCTACTTGCCTGTTAGACATCTCAAACTGCATATCCCATAGACATCTTAAACTCAATATGTCTAAAACTGAAACCATCTTCCCCCTTACCCCTCCACCCCAACTTCACCACCAACCCTCTCCTCTCCTCTTCCTAACTTCTCTATTTCTGTTAGGGGTACCACTATCCTCCCAGTTACCCAGGCTCACAAACTGAATGTCATTCTCAATTCCTCACTTTTTCTCATCCCCTAATATCCAGTGTGTTGCCAAGCCTGTTGATTTTACCATTGTAACATCTCTCATGTATCCACCCTTTTCTCTTCTGACAGAGACACTGCCCTGCTAAAGACCCATGTGACTTACCTCATACCTCAATTATTGACATAACCTACTGGTTGGTCTCCTTACCACAAGACTCTTTCCACTCCAGACAGTCCTTCACTCAGCTGTCAGAGTGATCTCTCAATCACAAATCTAACCATGTCATCCATAAATGGCTTCCCAACCTTCAGGATCAAATATGAAATCATTAGGTATTCAGAATCCTTCATTATCTGCCCTTCTCTCACTCCACCATTCGGTTTTCTTACAACTTGCTCTTCTCCAAGTACTTGATCAGGTGACAGTGGCTTTCTTGCTTTTCCTTCCATAAGTCACTTGTCTCCTTACTCCTGAAATTTTTGCTAGCCATCCCCCATACCTAAACTGATCTCCTTCCTCATCTCTGCCTCCTGCCTTTCCTGGCTTCCTTCAAGACAGAGCTAAAATCCCACCATCTATAGAAAGCCTTTCCTGATCTCCCCCTTTATTCCTTCCTTCTGTTGATTATCTCCGGTATAGTCTGTCAGTATATTTTTGGTACATATTTGTATATTGTCTCTTCCATTAAACCGTGGGTTCTTTTTGCCTCTCCTCGTGCCCTTAGCACAGTGCCTGGTCCATAGTAGGCACTTAATAAATGTTAATTGACTTTTCCTTAAAAATAATGGTATTTGGAAATTAGATCCCTGCCAAAAAGTTTTAACCTTCTTTAGTTTTATGTTTATGTATTGTTCAACTCTTCCTAACACAATTTGGAGTTTTCTTGGCCAGGCAATCAGAATGGTTTGTCATTCCTTCTCCAGCTCACTTTACAGATTAGGAAATTGAGGGGATTAGGACAACAAGTAGTTAATTATGGGAATTGAGTGAAACCACACTGACTCCATCTTGTGACTTAATTCTGGAACTAGCTCAATTCCCTTTCTGTTTAATTATGGGTCAGTTATGGGTCTAGTTCAATTTCTGTCTTGTGAGAAAACTTTATTCAATTGTAGGAATTGGGGTAGGGGGGTGGTGGGAGAGACCCTTATTGCATTCTTTGAACCTTGCCCTGCTTGGCTGGGAAACTTGACCACCTCTACCTGGTGCTTAGAGACCCTTAACTAAAGACCTCGGTTATGCTGCCAGAAAATCAGTCAGATGCAAAGGTTTATACGAGGAATTTTCTCATAATTATGTATTTCAAACAAGACAAATGCATTATATGAAAATTTGCCCCTTCTAATGAATCAGTTATTGTTTCTATGATTGCTCACAGACACTTGGGGGGAGTGGAACATCATTTTTTCTGTTCACTATCCCCTTCTCAACTTGGAAAGCCCCTAATCTTGCCCCCAATTAGAAATCAAGACTACCTAATGTCCAATATCCTGGTTAATTGTTTTCTTTTAACTAACTGGTTTTATTTGATTTTTTTTTTTAATCGCATAAAAGTCTTTCCACCTGTATATGGGTCCATGCCTAAGCTCAGGTCTGGTCCTGGTTTGATGGGTAATTGCCATGCATTGTTTAATACATCAGTTTGCTTGGAAGGTTGAACCTGATTAGAAACTGAGTCATACAGGGTTAAGTGGCTTGCCCAGCATCATACAGTAAGTGTCTGAGACTAGATATGAGCTCATGAAAATGAATCTTCCTGATTCTAAGCCTAATAGTAATCTTGGGAGTTGAACTGGATCTGGGGTCAAAAAAAACTCTGCCCCTTCTGTGGTGTTGGAATAGTCACTTTAACCTCTTGGTCTCATTTTTTTTTCCATGTGTAAAATGAAGTATAGAACTCTGTGATCGTTAAAATCTCTTCTAATCCTAAAATTCTGTGGTTCCTAAAAATGAATGCAAATATAAACCATTTGAACGTAATTTTTTTGTATTTTGCATGACTGTTTTTGTACTTCTTGGCAAACATAGACTTTAAGTAGTTGGTCATCTGCTATTGAGTTATGAAAAAAAATGAATCTACTTTGTTTTTCCTTTCCACAATACAGTTGACATGTTAACGTGTGCCATGAAACAATGAGGAGGTTTTTGTTGCTTTATGCTACACAGTGTGGACAGGCAAAAGCCATAGCAGAGGAAATAAGTGAGAAAGCTGGCGCACATGGATTTTTTGTAGATCTTCACTGTTTGAGTGAATCTGACAAGGTGAGAGATCACCAGGTAACTTTGTTGCATTAGAGAATAGATATATAAATGAGGAAGAATCCAACCCAAGTATCCTGATTCCCAGGATATTTTGTTTACCAATCTACTGCTTGTATCCTTACTTATGAAGACCAAGGGAAGCAACATTAAATTTATAATAAATTGACATTTTAGATGACTACATTCCCAAGAAGTTTAGAATATTGTTGTAGGCATCCCTACACTTGAAGAAAAACAAAACATCAGAAAAGAGGTAGCTATATGTGTGTGTGTCTGTGTGTATATGTGTATCTCTATTTAGATAGATAGATAATTGCTCTTTAAGTAAGTTGTTTTTCATCCAGATGTAATGGAAGGTCATGAACTTTCTAGTTTGTGGTAGCAAAGAACAAACCCTTTAGCAAGTTGAGATAGAGAAATCTTACTTTTATTACTTTTCAAAAAACTTTAAAAAATATATACAGATTTGTGTGTTTCAAAAACAGTAAATGAACTTGGGGGGAAGGGAAATTGTTTATAATAGTTTAAGATAATTAGAAACAATGGATTGTGCCTTTTTTAATGTATAACTTCTTAATTTTTAAAAGGGGAGAACTTAATGGATTCTGCTTTTATAAAAAGCAAATAAATGCTAGGTTTTGAACTTCTTTTAAGTTTTCCTGTTCATAGTATAGATATTAACTATTAAGAACTTTATCCTATTATGTGGCAGTTAACTTTAATCCAACACAAGTAATTACCTAAAACCTTTTAGATAGATGTTTTTATAAGAAAATTTTGGCTATCAGAATTTTTAGATAATGAGTTTTCTGAATAACCAAATTTCTTTAATAACCAAAACTTTTAATGTTCATCTTTTTTTCTCCCTTTTAATGTAAATCTTTCAAAAATAACTTGCAGTCTCTCTTGCCTTTTATCTTATGCCCTCAATGGCACTGTATCGAAGTCCACAGATCCATTACATAGTAGCAGTGCCCAGTACTTTCAAGGACTTTTTTAGTGTTTCGACAGGTAACTCTGGGCATTTTTCAGAGATTTGATGTATAGCACTGCATTTACTCATCAGAACACTCACAAGCATTAGGATTGTTTTGTTGAAAATGATGGGGAAATTCAGATGATACTAAATGAAAAAAGGAGAATTCCCCAAAGTTTTACCAGCAGGTTAGTTTGTTTCTAACAAGACAGACAGAATTTAACTTGATCAAAAGTAAAGTACAAATGAAGTTTAGATGGAAGAGTCTTGGCAGTAAGAAGGCAGATGAAATGCGTTTTACACTGAGAGTAACAATCCAAAGCACTTCTGTGATGCCTTGAAGGCTATTTATGGGCCAAAGACTTATGATACATCTCAACTCTTCAGTACTGATGAAGCCACACTCATCAGTGATAAGGGCATGATCCTGGAGAGATGGATTGAACACTTCTGTTCTCAACAGACCATCATCAACCAGTGCTGAAGCTGTTGACTGTCTGTATACTCTAGGTCGTAGTTAATGCCACTAGTAGAAATTCCAACTGAAGAAGAGGTTTAGAATGCTATTAGGCTCCTCTTGTGTGGCGAAGTGCCTGGTGTTGATTCCAAAGCAGAGCGGTCCAGTGCTCATATAAGAACTTACTGAAATCTTTCGGGTTATATGACAAGAGGAGGTTATCTCTCAGGAGACCAAGGATGCCTCCATTGTCCATCTCTATAAAGGAATAGGTTGTCCAATGACAATCACAAGAGGGTCTCTCTCCTAGTCGTTGCTGGCAGGATTGTTGCCAGAGTCCTTAAGTAGCTGATCCTTCACCTGGAAGGTGGCCATCTTCCCAAGAGCCAGTCCAGCTTCAGAAAGGTTTGAGGAATGCCCAACAAATCCAGGAGAAATGCTAAGAGAACAAGGCCCTTGATACTGTCAGTTGTGAGGGCTTATGGAAGATCTTGGCAAAATTTGGTTGCCTGGAGAAGCTCATCAGTATCATTCACCAGTTGTTTGTTTTTTTTAATTTTTTGCCTTTTGGAGGGCAGTTGGGTTACACAGCTAATTTGTGTGTGTGTGTGTGGGTGGGTGGGTGGGTGGGTTAAATGTCTGAGGCCGGAACTGAACTCAGGTCCTCCTGACTCCGGGGCAGACGCTTTACTCACTGCACCACCTAGCTTTCCCATCATTCACCAGTTCTTGACAGCATCCTGGCACGGGTTCTGGATAATGGATGATGCTTTTCCTAGTCACCTGGGGAGTGAAAAGACCTGTGTGCTTGCTCCCATGCTTCTTAACGTGGTGATTTCAGTGATGTTATCAGAAAACCTTTGACAAAGGAAAAAATGACATCAAGGTCAGCTACTGCACTGATGGTAAATTATTTAGCCTGAAAAGGCTACAGGCCAAGACCAAAATGGAGGGAGAGTTAGTATACAATTTTTTGTTTGCTGGTGATCATGCACTCAGCGCAGTCTCTGAAGCTGAGATGCAATACAATATGGATCGATTCTTTGTTGACTGTGCTGATTTTGTCCCAACAATTAATACCAAGGAAACAGAAGTTCTCCACTAGCTAGCACTTCACCATCCATAGCAAATAGAGAAATTTGTAATGCTGTGGATAAGTTGACTTGCCTTGGCAGTATACATAGATGATGAGGTTGATGCATGCATTGCCAAAGCTAACTAGCATTTGGGAGGCTCTGAAAGAAGGTGTGGGAGGGAAGAGGTAATACACTGCCTCCCAGACTGAAGGTCTATAGAACCATTGTGCTGACCTCATTGTTGCATGCCTGTGAAACCTGGATCATCTGCCAGCACCATGCCAGGAAACTGAATTGCTTCCATTTGAATTGTCTTCAGAAGATTCTGAAGATCACTTTGCAAGATAAGGTACTGGTCAGTGAGGTCCTTACTTGAGCTGAACTTCCAAGCATTCAAACTCTACTGTATAGAGTGCAATTATGATGGGCTGGCCATGTTCTCTGAATGCCAAATGTACATTTTCCTGAAAGACTGTTTTGCAGAGAGTTCACACAAGGCAGGTTCTTGTCAGGAAGTGGAGGTCAGAAGAAGCAGTACAATGACATTCTCAAGGTCTCTCTGAAGACCTTTGGTATCAATTGTAAAACATGGGAAGGAGTGGCACAGGACCATCCAGCATGCTGTGCCCTCATCAAGGAAGGTACTGTGCTCTGTGAGCAAAGCAGAATACAGTATGTCAAAATATACATGAGATGCACAGAGACATCTTCCAAAATGTTTACATGGGCTATTTGTGCCCAACCTGTGGTGGAGCCTTCTGAGCTCATACTAATTTGATCAACCACAGTCAGATACACTGTACATTGATCCTGATATAGTGATGTCATTTTGGTCCATTTTGAGTACAAAGGACAACAATGAACAGATGCCTTCAGTGTCACTGGATTGAAGTCCCCCAAACCCACTACACAGTAGAGAGAGAGACCCCTGTGCTTTCAAGGGCAATTGCAGTGTTACAGCAGGTGACTTTCCCTTCCCTCATTCTGCCCAACCCCTGCCCCATCTTGTCTTCTTATCTTGACAGTTTTTCTGTTGTCCATCTTGCAGCTCACTTTGCTGTCAGACTTTCTATTGCCTGATCTTTCCATTCAGAAATACTCTTTCTTTCCTTGGATCTTCATATTCTAGTTTGTATTATGTTTGTGTCATGTCTCCCTGACTACATTGTAAGCTGCCTGAAGACAAGAACTGGACTTTTTGTACTTTCATGTCTCCTGCTAACTAGCTCTGTGCTCTGCACATAGTCGTAGAGGTTTGTAGAGTTGAATGCCCTGCTGCTTTCATGGCATAGTTGGGTAATCCCTATAAGAAATTTTATATGCCACTGTTAATGAAAAAAATGTACATAAATGAAAAATGTAAATAAATGTAATATTAATATTTTCTGACTTAGGATATTTGAGCAAGTGAGACATGAGGATGATTTTGTGTGATTAACTATGGAAAGATTGTGATTATTATGGACTGACCAGAAGCATATTCTAAACTCTTCTAGACTCCTGTGACTTTTTATAGCATTAGTAGAGCTATTTGTAATTTAAATTCTACCTTATAAAAAAAAGGTTGTGCTCTCAGAGAAACACACTTGAAAATATTATTTGAGTGTTTCAACCTTGTGATACAGAAAAATCCTGAAATACAAAACACTAGGTTAGAGAAAGTCTTTTAACCTCATAAGGACCCATTGCTGAGTGCTTTTACTTAATAGCTGTATTGCACATCATCCCTTGCTTTGTCAATTTGTAGAAACAGAGAAAGTGTGACTAGTACCTTTGTGTGTTTGAAACAAACTTTTGAAGCAAGTTCTTTAGTCTGAGAGTTATAAAAGTGTAAAAACACCAGATTTTACTAAAGGAATATGCTTATGTTTTTAGTATGATTTAAAAACAGAAACAGATCCACTTGTTGTCATTGTTTCTACTACTGGCGATGGAGATCCACCAGATACAGCAGTCAAGTTTGTTAAGAAAATTAGAGACAAAACTCTGCCACCTGATTTCTTCTCACATCTGCGATATGGATTACTGGGTAATGGAAAATAATTTCCTCTTGATTTCATTGTAGTAACATTAATTTCAAGACAAGTGTAAAAGCAAAGGCTAAAATTCTGTATTTTGAAAAGGTTGAACACAAAAACTGAAGAAAATATATTTTTCTAGTCTAATCTAAATTATTTTTTTCATATTTATACTTGTAGCAACAGTTGAAGGGTATATTGATTTAAAAATGCTAAGTGAAATATTTAGTATGAAATTTTAATATGGAACTAGTGTTTTGGTATTAATGATTATCAAACCATTACCACCTGGCTTTTTTTCACGAATAAAAATATTCCTTAAAGGGAGATAGCAGTGCTGTATAGTTCATTAATATTTTTATATTTAATCACAGACTTCAATGATTTGCACATATTAGACCCTTAATTAAGGTTTAAATTTAATTATTCTTGCCTTCTTGATAATTTAGGGGTTTGGGAAGGTACATACCCTTGTGGGAAAAGCCTCCTATTCTAAAATAATTCCTTTATTTATGGAATTGAGCTGTGTTCAGTCAGATGCTCTTCTCAGCAATGTGCAGACTAATGGCCAAGAGAAACCCTTCAGTAAGGGGGGCCTCACTCAGTCTCAGGAGACATATTTTTCAGTCAATTACACAGGCCTAGTTAAATAGACTGGAGTATCTAAGAAAAGAAAGTGATTGAGCTGTGTCTTCCTAAATGCTCATAAGCGGCTTACTGGAGCTTGTGTATATACATCAATTATGCATACTTCAAGGTGAGTCAGTAAAGTGATAATGCAGAGGAATTACTCGGCAGAAGTAGCTGTTTTAGCTCATAAACCCCAAGAAAGGTAACAGTTATAAAGCTTGATTTGGTTGGTGCTTAACACATTCTCAAGCATGACTTAGTGCTTTTCAAATATGGCAGAAACTCTGTTAGAAGTTCCCACTAAAAATTTCAAATTTTTAAATTTAGAGCATAACTAGAACTTTGTCTTGCGGAGCAAATCTGGAGAAAAGTAATTGGATTTAGGCAAATTTTAATGGACAAAATAAAATTTGTCTTTCCCTCAAGTTCCTGACTATAATAGCAACAGTAAGTTTTAAAATGACTAGAATTTCATGGAAAATAACTAAAGGAATAACTCTCAGAGCTAAAGCCAATGTAACAAGCAAATGACATTACTTATAAAGTCAATTAAAAAGCCAAATAAATTAATGCAAACTGAATCAAGAGACAAAAGACCCACCATGCTATAAATTTTAATAGGATTTTGCCTTTCCCACTCAGAACTTACCCTTCCACAAATGTACTCCCTGAGCTTTGCCAGAAGAAAATGTAAAAAGAAACAAGTCCTTGGGGTGTTATTCTGTCTCTGTTTGCCAGACTGGAAGAAGATGAAGTCATAAGTTCCCCTTTGACCATTGGTTTTCCAAAAGGGTGATCTCTCATTTTGTTAACCTGTATTAACACCTTATTAAATTGAATAAAAGCTCTTTTCAAATCTTTCTCAGTTTCCTTTGCTGGTTCATCATCTGTCTCCCACCCATTTTGTCCTTGAGCATTATATCTCTAATTCTTTGATAATATTATTAGCCCCCTGTGTTCAGTTATCTCTGTACAGATGACTTCCAGTGTATGTTATCCAATCTTCATCTCTTTTCTGAACTCTATTCCTGCTTGACCCAAATACCTAGTAGTCAGGGATTCTTAACCTGGTGAACGTGAATTTATTTTATTAAAATTTTGATCATTTTAATATGCTTGGTTTTATTCATAATCCTCTTTTCTTCATTTAAAAACATTAATCTGAGAAGGGGTCTGTAGGCTTCACAGGACTGCCAAAGGGGTCCATGATACAAGAAAAGTTAAGAATACCTTACGAATAGGTGTTCCCTAAGTATCTCAAAAGTATATACAAAATCTCTGCAAAAAGTTGTGTATTCTGTCTCTACAACTTCTCTCACATTTTGCTCTTTTTCTCATACAGTCTCTACCCTTTCTCTTGGATAGACTATTAATAGCTTCTGTGCTTCCAATAATTTTCCTTTTGGACTCATTGATCATACATCTGTCAGATAGGTATTCTAAAGCATAGCTCAGATCATTCTACTTCCCTACTCAAAAATCTTAAGTGGCCCTGGTATTTAAAACCCTTCAGGGTCTGACTCCCATCTACATTTCCAGTCTTATTTAACCCTCTTTCATATAATTCTCCATTTCAGCAAAACTCGCAAACTCGCTGTTCCCCACATAGGCCTTTTTGTCTCCTACCTCCTTGTCTTTGCATAAATTTGGAATGCACTTGTATAGAATGTACTTCCTCCTCACTTCTACCTAATAAATAATTGGAAACTTGAATTTAATTGATGTACATTTGTCAGGATCCCCATGCCAAGACCACCCCTCTCTTTTTGCTCTTCTGTTAGGAGACACCCAGTTTTCCAAACCTAAGGCCCAGCATGCAAGCTGTTGCCTGAGCTTGGCATAACAACAATCTTTTCTACTCATCCTCTGGATGAACTCAGCCATAGCAAAATCCCAGAATTGTTTCACACCAACACCTAGTGTCTACTTTCCTTCCTCCAATGGCATAGAGAAAGCTTTGTTCATGACTATTAGCACTTAGGTTTTATTTTGTTATTTCAGAGTTAACTGTAGTTGTGATGAGCTGTGAACGCTTTAGTATTTTTAGAGTTAAAAGCAATTGTATAACCTCTTTGACTCTTTGGTCATTTATTCACACTTTTTTTTAATTAGTTATTGCATCTTTCCCGTATAATTTAGATTCTGAGAGTACTATTCTCACTTTCATTCTGACATTTTAAATTATTTTCCTAGAGATTCTAGACCTTTTGTTCCTCCAAATGAATTTTGACATTTTGTCTACTTTTTAAAAGACTTCATTGGTAGTTTGATTGGCAGAGCACAGAAGTGGGCAACATGCAGCCTCAAGTTCATATGTGGCCTTCTAGGTCTTCAAGTGTAGCCTGCTGATTGAATCCAAACTTCACAGAACAAATCTCTTTAATAAATGATTTGTTCTGTAAAACTTGGACTCAGTCAAAAAGCTATACCCAAGGACCTAGAGTTGCTTGGCATAGGTTCCCTACCTCTGGCATAGCACTAAGTCTGTAAATTAACTTAGGTAGTATTGTCATTTTTGTAATGTTGGTGAGACTCTACCATGCGCACTTAATCCTTTCAATTATAGAAGATGTTTTTAAAAGGTGTTTCATAATTGTATTTACCTAAGTCTTAAGTATCCAATGATAGAACAATGCCTAGTTGATATTACGAAATTTTTAGCTTTTTCAGATGAAATCTTTTTATTACTTCCTTCACTATTTTGTTGCTGCTGTTCGGAAATGCTAATGACTTTGGTGGATTTATTTTGTGTCTCACTGCATTACTGAAGTTATGTAGTAACTTAAACCATCCATTCTTCAGCAAAACTTTTTTGCCTATATTTGATTTTAATTTCTTTTTCTTGCCTTATTCCTTGCATTTCTGTATTTCAAATTGCAGTGGGGATAGAGGTCATCCTTATCCTTATTGAGAAAGTTTTTAGTGTTTACTTATTGCAAAAACTAACTTTTGGTTTCAGCTATGTAGCTTTTATCATTAAAAATGGACTTTCCATGCTTGTGCTTCGTAACATTTTTAATATAAATATATTTTGTCAAAGGCTTTTTCCTGCATCCGTTGATATAATCATATGGTTTCAAGAAGTTTTCCTTTTATATCCATTATTTTAATAATATAGAACCATTCTTGCATCTGTAGAATAAATCCACCTTAGTCTTTGAATAAATTTTTGGATATGTTACGTTTTTTGGACAATATTTTATTTTAAAGTTTTATATCAGTCTTCATTAGTGATATTGCTGCTTTGTTTTTCCCTGGTTTAGTAAAAAACTATAATTCAACTCATAAAAGGAGTTTCATAGAATATTTTCTTTCTCAGTTTTTAAGAATAATTTGTTAGCATATGTATTAATTTATATTTAAATATTTGGTAGAAATTCACTAAAATTTAGAGGGTAGCCCTTTAAATCTTTCGCATTGCATGCTAATTATTTATTCTTGTTCTTTAGGTCTGGGTAATTCAGAATATACCTACTTCTGTAATGGTGGAAAAATAATTGATAAACGACTTCAAGAACTTGGTGCCCAGCATTTCTATAAAACTGGGCATGCAGATGATTGTGTAGGGTAAGGTGATTTTTATCTATCCATATTTATTTTTATCATAAATGACAGAAGGAAATATTTTTATTAAATAGTATAATACTGGCCCATTCATCAAAGCCACCAAAAGCCCATTTCTCCCCTCTCTGAAACCCTGCTGATCGCTTTTTCATCATTTTCAGTAACTGATACTTTTATATATAAGATCTTTTAACATTAGAGTGATCTCTCCTCCCTTCCCCCTCTTCTGACTCTGACTCCTTCAGCAGTCAGCCCTCTTTAATCAGTCAGTCAGTAAGTACCAACTATATGCTAGGGATTCTGTAATGAGCCCTGGTAGTCTATTCCTTTGCAAGTATCTAGATTGGATTTGTACTTCCCTATTCATTTGTGATTTGAAAACCATTTCTAAATTTCAAATATTCATTTTTGCATAAACCTGATTACCACTTTGATAGTGGGTCTCCTAGATAAATCTCTTTATTCTTATATCTGCTTCCAAAACAGTTTTATCTTGCATGTCTCCTGACTTTTGTCATTCTCCTCCAAAACTTCTCTGTCCTTACCCACAAATCTAAATATAAACATTCCTTTCTATATATTTCTGCAGCCTTAGACCTTTAAATTTTCAGCCTAACCATTTTACTGCCATTCTATCCTTTCCTTGAAAAATTAAAACATTTCAAAGCAGTTGCCACTAATGCTTCACCTAATTTCAAAGTTCCCAACACTACTGTGCACATATATCAATAGGTCTTTTTTGTTTATTTATGTGTTTATTTATTTATTTGCTGAAGCAATGTTTTTTCAATTTTTTCTTCCCAAAGACTTGGGTGACAGAAGTGATGGATAATCAGATTTTATGCCAAGTACCTTACAGACATTATGTCAGTGATAAGACAAGTGTCTTTAATGTGCCTGTTTTCAAAATAAAGAACTGTTCTTACATAGTGGATTAACATTATTCATTAGCTTGTTTTAAGGTATTGCAAATCTTTTAGAGGTTATATTTCTGCAGCACTAACATTGACATTCTCTGTTAAGTGGGTGTGCTTAGGCATTCCTATAGCAAGCAGTTACCCATATATAGCTTAATTTTTTTTCTTTTAAAGTAATAGTTGATTTAGAGAGGCATTATTGTGAATTGGATAAAGTTTTGACTTTGGAGTACCTGGGTTTATATCACATCTCTAATACTAGTTTTCTGATTATGGGCAAATCACTTAACTTTAACCTTTCTGAACATTAGCTAACTTTCTAAGCTTTTCTTTCTTAAGTTAGATGGGATATAAGTGGTGTACATGCAGGGAGTCCTTGCACTGACAAAATCCCAGGCCTTTTATTCATTGGTAGGAATAGTCAACTAAGCAGCCCTTGAAAGGATTCTTGCATTTTCCAAAACATTTCTCCTTTAGGTTCCCAGTATATTTCTACAACCTGAGAAAAGGGATTCTACTCTTATAAGAGTTCATTTAAATAAATTTTCATTGGTGTTATTTATCATGAGAGTTTGTCAAATTTTGTTAGCTATGTCCAGGTCATATATACTACAATGTGAAATTATCCCTATTTTTGATGTGTCTCTTTCTCTGTAATGATTTTTCAGTTTAGAACTTGTTGTTGAACCTTGGATTGCTGGACTTTGGACTGCCCTCAACAAGCAATTTGTGTCAAGTGAAGGAAAAGCAAATATGACCAGTGATATCAGTACCACATCTGATGTTTCCTTACAGACTGATCGAGTTAAACCAGAAGTATTACCCATTGACTCAGAAATTGCATGTCTCAAATTGTTTGATTCTGGGGGAAAAGTTTCTGAGGCTTCAACACCAAATATCACCAATGTTCGTTCGGGAACTTTAACTGAGAATTTTGAGCCCTCACTTACCCAGTCAATACCACCCCTTTCACAGTCAGCTCTTAACATTCCAGTATTACCCGCAGAATATTTAGATGTCCAGTTTCAGGAGCCCCTTAGCCAGGTAAGAAATGTTTTTCTCATATATTACAGATTTAACTACAAATTAATTACAAATGATAATATGAAGGAAGACACCTATCTGCATTCAGAGAAATAACTGATAAATTGAAACTTGTATAAAATGATTTTACATATCTCTACATAGTTGTATCTAATGGTAGCTATTTCTAAGATGGGGCAAGGTGGGGGAAAGAAAAAAGAAAGTTACATGATAACCTCATTATATATTTAAAAGCAATAGCAAGTTGTACATAATAGATGTGCAGTTTCTTTAGTTATTTTTTTTCCTATTCCACCATGTTATCGAAATTCTTGCTTTATTTCTTAAGTTCAGAATAAAATAGATTAAATTTCTTAAAAAAAAATTCTAGTGGCTAGATGGCTATATAACATTAAAATAGTTTTTTTAGTAGTATTAGATACCTCAAGGATAGTCATCTCATTAGCTGCACCATCTATATAAATCTTATAAGTTCATTTGTTACTAATTTTTGAACAGTTCATATATATATATATGTATATATATATATATATGAGACAGTATCATAAAATTTCTTTGTGGATATTTTAGTAGTAAGATTAATTCAATAGTTAAAGTTGGAAGGATAATAATGCCCTCAGTAAAAAATTAGAAATTCAGACAAGGGGAGAGTGTGGGGCAAAAGTGTATGAAATGAAGAGAGGGTTAATGTCAGACAATGTTAGAATTTTGAGATTTTAAGGAAAGAAAAATACAACTTATGTTCACAGGGAATATACCTAGTTCTAATTAATTGATGATAAAATCAAGGGAACATTAGAGATGTGTATCATCTATCTGTATATTTATTTGTCTGTCTATCTGTATCTATCTATCTATCTATCTATCTATCTATCTATCTATCTATCTATCTATCTATCTATCTATC
>NW_027185712.1:31445777-31490020 GCF_028583685.1 Petaurus breviceps papuanus
ATCTATCTATCTATCTATCTATCTATCTATCTATCTATCTATCTATCACATAGTTATCTGGGTCCCTTTTGCTGTAATTTGGCCCATATATGTTTCAACCAGGAACTGGTTAAGTCTGTTATGGTTTTGTAGAACCCTCTTGGTGGCCTGTCCACATGGGACTTACCTAGGGTAATATCACTCTCAGTACACAATAATGATTCATCTAAATAAAGAGGGAAAGAGGGATTGCTTTATTTCTTTGGGTAATTAGTGCTTATATCAATGGATTCATTAGTAGTCTCTGACTGGTTACTTTTTTACACAGACTTAGAATTCGCAATCAGTGTGGAGATGATAACTAAAATAGCGAAAGGGCTTTTTTTTTCATTGTTTAATTTTATTTTTAATTTATGGAATAAAACAAGCATTTCCATAACATAGTATGATAAAGATGATTGCACATGAAACATATCTGCTATACATAATTGGTATTCCTTTCAAACATACAGCAAAATTACCATGTAAATTCCTTTTCTTTCTTCCCCCACCCCCTTGCCCTAGAGATGGCTACCATTAGACACAAATAGGTATGTACATGTAAAATTATTCTCCACATACTCTGCTTATCAATTCTTTCCCTGGAAGTGGATAACACCTTTCTTCATATGTCCTTTATTGTTAATTTGGTTATTTATAATAGTGAAAATTATTCATTCATTCAGAATCATTCTTAAAACAACATAGCTATTACTGTATACGATGTTCTTTTGGTTCTGCTCATTTTGCTCTTCATTATTTCATGCAAACCTTTCCAATTTTTTCTAAAGTTATTGAGCTTATCATTTCTTATAGCACTGTAGTATTCCATCACAATCATATACCACAACTTGTTTAGCCATTCTCTAAATGATGGGCATCCCTTCAATCTCCAATTCTTTGTCCCCACAAAGAGAGCTGCTATAAACATTTCATTACGTTATAGGTTCTTTTTCTTTTTCTTTTTCCCTATTTATCTTTGGAAATAGACCAAGTAATGATATTGCTGTTCAAAGGGTATAAAGTAGTTTAGTAACTCTTTGGGCATAATTCGAGATTGCTCTCTAAAATGGTTGGATCAGTTTGAAATTGTACCAGTAATGAATTAGTATCCCGATTTTTCCACATCCCCTCCAACATTTGTCACTTCACCCCCCCCCCCCCCCCCCCCGCTATCATTTTAACCAATCTGGTAGGTATAAAATAATATCTCAATGTCATTTTAATTTGCATTCCTCTAATCAATAGTGATTTAGAGCAGTTTTTCATATGACTAAATTGTTTTGATTTCTTCATTGGAAAACTGTGTGTTTCTATCCTTTGACCATTTATGAGTTGGGGAATGACTCATGTTCTGATAGATTTGACAGATTTCTTTATATGTTTGAGATAGAAGACATTTATTTAATAAATTGTCTATGATAATGTTTTCCCAATTTTCTGCTTTCTTTCTGATCTTGGTTACATTTGTACAAAATCTTTATAATTTAGTGTTATCAAAATTATCCATTGTATACCTAACTTTGTTCTCTCTCTTGTTTATTCATAAATTATTCACCTATGTATAAATCCGGTAAGTAATATGTTCTGTGTTATTCTGATTTTCTTGCAAAATCTCTCTTTATATTTAAGTCATATATACATTTTGGTAAATGGTATAAGATACTGGTCTATAACCAGTTTCTGGCATACTGCTTTCCAGTTTTCAAAAAAATTTTTTACCAAATAATGAATTTTAATCCCAAAATCTTAACTTTTTACACTTGTCAGATATAAGGTTATTATGTTTATTTACTGCTGTCAATTGTATGTTGCTCTGTTCCATTGATTTACTTTGCTGTTTCCTAGAGTACCAGATAGTTTTGATAATTACTGCTTGTAATATAGTAATATATAATATTAATTATTAATTAATATATAATTAATCAATATATAATATAATATTATATATTATTATATAGTAATATATATTGATATATATACTATATATAGTAATATATCTGGTGCTGCTAAAACGCTTTCCTTTTCATATTTTCTGTTATTTCCTTTGATTTTCTTGACTTTTTTTGTTTTTCCAAGTAAATTTAAAAAAAATTTCCTAATTCAGTAAAAAAAATTTTTTTGGATAATTTAATTGGGAATGACATTGAATATATAAATTAGTTTGAGTAAAATTGTCATTTTTATTGTATTGATCCTCTCTACTCATGAACAGTTAATATTTCTCTAATTATTAACATCTGACTTTATTTGTATAAAATTTTTTTATAATTTTGTTTATCTAGTTCCTGGGTTTGTTTTGTCATGAGTACTCCCAGCTTTTTATACTATCTAGAATTAATTTAAATGTAGTATTTTTTACTGTCTCTTCTTGCAGAGTTCTGTTTGTGAAACATAGGAATGCTGATGATTTATGTGGATTTACTTTTATATCCTGCTATTTTAGCAAAATTATTATTTCAACTAGCATTTTAGTTGAATTTTTGGGATTTTTCAAGGAAATCATCACATCACCTGCAAAAAGGGAGAGCTGCATTTCCTCATTCCCTATTCTGATTCTGTCTATTTCTTTTTCTTTTCTTATTGCCATTGCTAGGATTATCAATACAATATTGAATAATGTTGGTGACAGTGGGCACCCTTGGTCTTATTGAGAAGGCTTCTGATTTATCCCCATTACAGATAACTCTTGCCTAGTGGTTTTAGATAAATACTTTTTATCAATTTAAAGAAAAATCCATTTATAAGAATACTTTAAAGTGTTTTTAGTAAAAATAAATGTTGAACATTATAAAAAGCTTTACCTGCATCTTTTGATATAATTTTCCTTTTATTATTGATGTAACCATTTATGTTAATAGTTTTCCATGTATATATAAAACATATCCCTGCATTCCTGATATAAATCTCACTTGATTATAAGGTATAATCTTTGTAATACATTGTTGTAATCTTTTAGCTAGTATTTTATTTAGGACTTTCGCGTCCATATTCCAAATGAAATTGGTCTGTGATTTTCTTTTTCTGTTTTACACTCTTCCTGGTTTAGATATCACTATCATATTTGTTTCATAAAGGGAATTTTATTATCACTATTATTATTCCAAATAATTATTATAATTATGTTATAATATTAATAATATTATTCCAAATAATTTATTTAATTTTGAAATTAGTTGGTCTTTAAATGTTTGTAAATTTCATTTGGTCCTGGTGCTTTTCTCAAAAGAATTTCATTTATAGCCTATTCATTTCTTTTTCTTTTTTTTAATGAAGTGCAAGCAAAAGAAAATTTTAAAAAAAATTAATGACTACATAATCGAATGCAGAAGTACATGTTCTGCTTTTAAAATTCTTGACAATCTTATGATGTCAGAGGTACAGAGGACTTAGAAAACGACATAAGTTGGGCCATCAGGAAATTGATGTGTAAGAAGGCTCGAAAGTGCTTGTACACACATATTTGGAGTCCCTGTTATCTTAAATTATGATCACACCTTCCTCTTAGCACTAGCATTATTCTACTTTCCTAGCTTGTTTTTCAACTTAGACTTGAAACTATTGCAGAAAACATATTACTTTTTATTTCAATTTAAGACCTATATACTAGCTTCCAGTATTTTTAACTTGTCCCCTGAAATTTCTAGTGTTTGTCAGACTTTCCTAGTCAGGAATGTATAGAATGTTCTTTTTTTAAAAATATATTTTATATTTAATTTATGGAACAAAACAAGCATTTCTATAGCATAGTATAATAAAAAAAAGATGATTGCACATGAAACTGCAAATCCTTTATGTGCAGCTTGCTATTCTTTTTAAATATGTAAAAAAGTTATGTAAATTTCTTTATTTATTTTTTCTTTTCTCCCCATCACCCTTCCCTAGAGATGGCTACTATTAGATGGTGATAGGTGTGTGTGTGTATATGTGTGTATGTGTGTGTGTATGTATGTATATGTGTGTGTACATATGTATATATGTCAAATCATATGTAAAAACATCTATTTATTAGTATTTCTCTGGATGCAGATAACTTTTTTCTTCATATATCCTTTATTTTTAATTTGTATATTTACCATAGTCAAAATTAGTTGCTCAAAATTGTTCTTAAAATAATATTGCTGTTACTGTAGCAATGCTGTCTTGGTTCTGCTCACTTTGCTCTTCACTGTTTCATGCAAGTCTTTGCCTGTCTTTCTAAGATCATTGAACTCATCATTTCTTATAGCATAGTAGTATTCCATCACAACCATTTGCCATGACTTGTAGCCATTCTTCATTCGATGATTGTCCCTGCACTTCCTTTTTCCTTGCTACCACAAAGAAGGCTGATTAAAACATCCAGTCACATTCAAAGTTATAATAACTATTTGTGAATTTCCTTTCATCTTATTTTTTACTCACTGTTTTCCTTTTCAGCCTCTCTTTTTACCTTATCCCTGTTACCTTATCTTCTCCCTTTATTCTCTTATTCCTTATTTTACCCTCCCATCTAAAAGTACCTCCCTTATTTACTCATTTACTCCACCCTCTTAATTTTAATCTATATACCTTGGCTCTCACCAGGTTTTCTCACCTCTCTACACATTCAAAAGACTTCTGCACCTTCCAGATGTACTTTAACCCAGATGAGTGTAAGATTTCAACCATTACCAGCCCTCTACCCCCACCTGCTTGTTTTCTTCCTTTCGTGACCCATTTTTATAATATAATTGCTCTGTTTTAGCTTTTCTTACCCAATTTTGTTTTTTAGAATCACCCCAACACATACAGGTCAGCACCAAACTTTTTTTCTTTCTTTTTTTTTTTGCTTTTTGGAGGGCAGTTTGGGTTAAATGACTTGCCCAGGGTCACATGGCTAATTTTTGTATTTCTGAGTTTCTGAGGCTGGATCCAAACTTAGGTCCTCCTGACTCCAGGGCTGGTGCTCTATCCACTGTGCCACCTAAGTGCCACTCCGGTCTTTTTTTTCAAACTGCCTTAGTAATGATGGCAGTCTTAAGACTATTGTCAACATTTTCATATATATAATAAGTAAACAGTTTGGCCTTAATGAGTGGCTTATAATCTTTAATATTTTTCTTATATTTCTTCTGGATCTTTTATATCAAATTTTCCATTGAGTTCTGATCTTTTTGTTACAAATACGTGAAAGAATTTCAGTTCGTCAGATGTCCATTTTTTTCATTCAGGATTATATTCAACTTTGATAGGCAAGTTATTCTTAAATGGTGCCCCAGTTCCTTTGCTCTTCAAAATATATTCCAAGACCTACAGTCTTTTAAGAGAGTAGAAGCTATTAGGTCTTATGAAATCTTGACTGTATTTCAGCAGTATTTAATTTTTTTTCTTGTTGCTTGCAATATTTTTTCCCCTAGGGGGGAAGCTAGGTGGTGCAGTGAATAGAGCACTGGCCCTGGAGTCAGGAGGACCTGAGTTCAAATGTGGCCTAAGACACTTCACACACACGAAAAAAAACTAGCTATGTGACCTTGGGCAAGTCACTTAACACCAACTGCCCTCCAAAAAGCAAAAAAAAATAAATTTCCCTAATCTGGGAGCTTTGAAACTCGACTGTGACCTTCCTGCAAGTTTTCTTCCTGGGATATCTTTCAGGTAGTGAATGGTAGATTTTTTTTCTATTTCTACCGTATTCTCCTGTTTTAGAACCTCAGGGCAATTTTCCTTAATAATTTCTTGTAAATATTATATCCAGATTCTTTTCTTGATCATAAATTTAAGGTTGTTCAACAATTTTTATATTGTCTCTCCTCAGTCTGTTCTCCAGGGCAGTGGTTTTTCTAATGAGATGCTTCAGGTTTCTAGTTGTGTCATTTCTTGGTGTCTTATAACATCATTTAATTCCTTTTCCCCATTCTAGTTTTCAAGGAGTTATTTTCCTCCTCAAGATTTTGTATCTCTTTTTTCCAGTTGATTAAACTTTCTTTTCATAATTTTCTTTGTTTTTACTTTTTTCCCTTAATTTTTACTTGATCTCTCTCATTTGATTTTTTAAATTCCTTTTTAAGTTTGTCTAAGAACTCTGGACTTGTGACCATTTGTTATTCTGTAGGGGAGGAGTGGCTTTTTTGCCTCACTATTTTTCTCTGAATATGAACCCAGATCTTCTTTTTCATGCAAGTAGCGAGGTTCTTTTTTGAAAGAATTCCATGACAACTTGGTTTCAGTTTTTCTAAAGCAGAGAATGGTAACTTGTAGGGTTATCACTGTCATTCCCTTCAGGGAAATGATGGAATGGCTGCAGAGTGTTAAGATCATTTGGATAAATGTCCATATGTAAATGAATAATATTCTCATACATTTCATTGTTAGTCATATTTCAGCAGATGGAAATTCTCTTTTCAGGAGCAATGCCAAGTATCTTTTACTCCAGTGGATACAGTTTTCCAGGTTCCCATTTCAAAGGCCATTCAACTGACTAAGAAGAATGCCATAAAAACCACTCTGCTGTTGGAATTGGACATTTCAGTGAGTTGATGACTTTACCTTTTCCTTTCATTTCTAGTAATTGCATATTAAGACAACCTGAGAAGCAAGTGAAATGATCAAGTGCTGCTTTTTTGCTCTTTTTAGTTTTATTATTCTGAGAGGGAGGCGGGAGGCTTGTGATTATGTTGGGAAGAGAAATATAACAGTGTAAAGAACATGAAATGTGAGGTCAGAAGGCCAGCATTTCGGTTCCTCCTTTGTCACCTCACAGTGATACCTTGGACAAATCACACAGGCTTTTAAATCCTGCTTTTTCCATCTTTAAAATGGATATTGCTGAACTAGCTTTCATTATAGAAAATTAAGAAAATCTTTATTTCACCTAATTCAAAGTTTGCCTAAATTTAGAAACATTTTATGTAGATAAATAGGTGATCAAACATTTTTCTTACAAAGCATAGTAAAAGTACATTTAGCTGAACTTACTACAACTTTAAAATGCTTTTAGCAGAATGGAAAAAAAGTTTGTGTCACCTCTAGCCTTATAAAATTAAAAGGTTATATGCTTAGCTTTCCACCACAATCTAAAATCTTTAACTTACTGTTTTTTTATTTATCCAGAATACAACATTTTCCTATCAGCCTGGAGATTCTTTCAATATCATTTGTCCTAATGATGCTTCAGAGGTACAGGAATTACTTCAGAGACTACAACTTTCGGAGAAAAGAGAACACCGTATTTTATTAAAGATTAAAGAAAACAATAAAAAGAAAGGTACAGAACTCTCTTGTTCATTAGGAATTTGGAATGATGCTATTTAGTCTGGTCACTGGAGAAAAAAGCAAGAGAGAGAATAAATGGATATTTTTATTCCTTGTATTTTATAGAAAAAAATATGAAAAAAGGTAATGATGATTTTGGGTCTCATCACATTTGAATGGCCTACATAGTTGAAAATTCAAATAGCTTAATAGTTGACTGAGAATAAGAATAGAGAATCTGGGTGTGTGTAGCCTTCACCCTTTTGTTGTTTTCTATTGAAAATGAAGGATCATTTTATTGAGATAATTTTGTACTTTAAAATAGTATGGCATACTATTGTACTAAAAGATGACTGCCAGGTTGTTAATTTTCATAGATATAGATGAGTATGTCTTGATAAGAAGGAGGCAAATACCTTGTCTCATTTAGGCATTTGCTACTGCTTTCTTTGCTGCCTGTTCTGTGATTTGTACTGTTAGTCATCATTTGTATGGGCATATAAGGGCAGAGGAAAAAACAAATTGAAATATTCTATTTTTGGTTTTTGTTAGTAGTTTCAAAGATTGTTGGTGAAGGAGTATAGTACTTTATACATAATGGCACTCAGTACAGATTTATTTACTTGAATCACATAAAAATGATAAGACTAAACATGAAAATCCCTAGTTTAGAGGAAGCAAGTTTCCATTTTATTTTCTGTATTTTTCTCCCCTTATTAGCAGATTTGAGCTGAAATACTTCTTTTTTTAGCCCTCTGTATTTATGTAGATCTTTTCACATGAAAAGATCATAATGTCATAATGAAAAAGTCTGTCTGTTAGCAGGGTTATGAGATTTTCTATCAACAATAAAAATGTACAATTACATAATTTTTGAAAAACTGACTTAAATCTTTTTTTTTACATTACATAGTTAAATTTCAGTTCAAAATTTGTCTTTTTTTCTTTTGATGAACTTTGTCTTTCTATTCACTTTAGCGATATTTTCTGACTGAATAATTTTATGTCTTTACTCATAATATTATACACAATGAATAACAACAGTGATGTTAACTATAAATATCGATAGTATTCTTTTATTTATTTGGAAATTGAAAATATTAATTTCCCTCTTCTTTATGTTATATCTCCAATGCCTGTGGGATTCATCTTTCCATCCTGCATTCTTAAAAGGAGCAGCCATGCCACAGCACATTCCTGAAGGGGTCTCTCTTCACTTCCTCCTTACATGGTGTCTTGAAATAAGAGCAATTCCTAAAAAGGTATTTTCTTCCTTCCATCTTTGCACTTTAGTATTTAAATTAATTATATGCCCCTTGACACTACTTAGGGTAGAAAATGTCTCAACAGCATAATTGGTTCTTGACAGTGATCTGCTATAGTTGAAATATTTCTTATGTTAAACCCAATAAACGAAAGCAATTTTTCACATTGATTGTAATTCTAAGAGTCCACATTTTTAAACTAACTTTTCAGAAAATAATAACCAATAGTTATTAAGTATTTAGATATAATGCCTTATGAAAACAAATTGGAAAGTTTTTTTTAGCAGAAAATATGTTGTTTTTTAAATTGAAATATCCACTAGATGTCAGTAGTTTATAACATCTTACTGGGAAGATTACCTTTAATTGATTTACCTTGCTACCCTGTCTTAAGTGACTTTATTGATATAACATACCAAACTATATTTTGCCAGATAGCTCTTAATAATTATAATAAGTCATGCTATAGTTACAGAATATACTCCCCCATACTACTGTTTCTTTTTTCCTTTCCATCTTGTTCAGTTTACATTATATAACTTGCAAGCCCAAGTTAACATAATCTCAGTAGGTTCATCATAAAATGTACCATGAGTCAAACTAGAGTATTCGCTGTATAGAAAGTATTTTTGTTATATATACTAATATAACTCAGCTATAGCACTTCCTTCTATTCCAGAACCATTTCTCCCATTTGAGGGAACATGTGGCAAATGTTCAGTGATCATATTTTTCACTTTTGAAAATCTCATTTTATTTATACATTTTTTTGCAAAGGTAAAGTTTACATGAGTAAACTTTTTTTTTAGGGTAGGGAAGTTGCTTCATTTATTGAATGGAGTAAAATCTAGCATTTAAATGTTATTTAAGCACAATCTATATAAGTAACCTTTAGCTTTAATTATGATCAAATCCTGATTGTTTATAAAGTCCACTCTTCAGGTTAATTCAGCAGCATTCTTTTCCATGCAGCAAGGGTAGAAAACATTGATTTTCATGTCCATCTATTTGATAGAGCAATTTAACGTCAGTAATAGTTGCAGTCAATTTCTTTTCTTTGTCAAATATAAGCATGTTATATTATGACATTGAGAAACAAATCAAGTCTTAGGAAATTTAGACATTATTTGACACATATAATGTGTTTAATTCAGTTTTAAATTTGACTCTACCTTTATACACACCCTGACTTTCACCAACCATCTTTGTGCTGGAATTTTCCATCAGTTTAGTGTTGTCTCAAGCACAAAATCCCTAAGTGATGGGCTACCAGGTTATGAAGTAACATGGCAGGATAGAAGAAATATTTTTCTTCTGTATGTTCAGGAGGCCAGAGCTTTATTACCTAGCTGAAGGTTCTTCATTTTCTCCTGTAACAGCATTATAAATTTCATCAGGCATCTTAGAACAGGTAAGTGTAGTCTATAATGTCACAGTGTGTCCAAACCCTTGGTAGTGATGCTATGGCGAAGATGGCATAGAAGAAGCAACAGAAAGTGGGTCTTGAGATGATGATAATAACATGAGTAAACTAAATTTTTAAACCAAAATATCTGTACCCTATTTGTGACCTATATTGCCAGGCTCAAGCTGACCTGTCATTTGTAGGTCTTCAATATACATATTTCCTAGTGATTTTTTTTTTTAACTCAGTGTGCTTTGGATCTTTTGTGAAGCCTGATGATAGGCTTTGAATAAAAGCTTCAGATGCAGATGGCAGTCTTCTTTGGCATTATTCCTCTCTCACCCCCACAAATAAATTGAAATTTAATACTAAATAAAATATCCAAGGTATATTTCTGTGGAGCATGGGGGAGAGGTGGGGAAGTTCCTTATCCTTAGTTAAAATGTTTTGGAATGAAATTGAAGTGAAACCAAACTGTTAATACACCCTGCAAGGGTTTGAACTTGGATGTGTTCAGGAAGCCCCATGCTCTATTTGACCTCTTCTGATTTTTCCTGTTATTTACATTGGATAATAGTTTACTTGGGGGCAACTGGGATAGGGAAGCACAATGTGGATGCTGGATTAGCTCAAATATAAGTATCATGTGTATACTAAAGCTTGAATTACTAATAATGAAGATTTAATTCAAAACTTGCCACTGAGCCTTTAAATCATGTTTAACTTGATGGACAACTTACATTGTGTTTTGCACTCAGATTTTGTAACCTTGTAGGTTACTTCAGACTGGCCAACAATTAGAAGATAAAAACTGACTTTTCTTAGCAGAGAGTGAATTATATTTTCCTTTGGGCATTCTTGCTGGCTATCCAGCTCATTTTTGGATAATTGGGCACATTTTCAGATAAATAATGAACGAGCTACCATGACAGTCTAAGCCACAGAGGACACCTTCATTAAAATCTCTCTCTTTTCCCCTACCGCAGGCATTTTTGCGAGCCCTTGTAGAATATACCAATGATAGTGCCGAAAAGCGAAGGTTACAGGAACTTTGCAGCAAACAAGGGGCCTCTGACTATAATCATTTCATACGAGACTCTTTTATCAGCTTGTTAGACTTACTCCATGCTTTTCCAACTTGCAGACCACCTCTTAGTCTGCTGCTGGGTAAGTAGTTACTTTTGGTTTAGATGTCTGAAATTTCATATGCTATATATATATAGGCCCTTTTTGAAGAAAAAGAAAATTACTGTTCAGTTACTTAGTCCTTCAAAAATTTCCAGAGCCATAGTTGGAAAATGTTAGAAATGATAATTATCAAGAAAAGATCCTTGTTGTTTATCTCAAAATGTTCAGTAACCAAGGGAAAAATAGCCTTCTAATAATGAAAGGGAGAAAAAAAACCCTTCTATAGTTTAATATAGCTATATTTTTCTTTTATGAAAAGTCTCAATTTTTGATGAGTGTGAATTGTTAAATATTCCTAACCCTTTCTATCTTACCAATTTTCTACAAAGTCCTCTTTGTTAGTCAGATCTTCACAAACATTTTAATAACTAGTCTTTTCCGAAAGTATCCAAAATTAGGCCTAATTTATCAAGAATTTAAGTGTTAGCAGTCTAGCCCTGTGCTAGGTGCTTTGTGAGATTAAATAGACATACAGATGTCTGTCTTCAGAGAGTTAAAATCCCATACATTTGTTCAGTAAAAAAAAAAAAAAACTGCAAAAATATAGAATATTTTTGGTCCAAATGAATTTTGATTTTGAACCAAAGGGTAAAACTAGGGTCCATAACATACTTCTAATTTACAAGACATTCTTGGACTTTATATTGCAGACTTCACCTAAGGTGAAATTATTGTCTCATGAATGTAGTTATCACATTATCATGCTCACTCAAATTTTTAACTTAGACGTATTCTGAGAGGCTGAAATCTCACCCTTGCCCAATATATGACTTTATTTGCCTTCAGGTGGAAGTTTTTATACTGAGTAGCACAGACCAGTACTTTGAATCTGCTTAATGGAATATATACAGTTACCATATTTTTTCTACCAAAAATCAGAATATGTGATGCAGTAAAGAATATTTCTGCAAAGATATTTTACAAGTATATGTATAATTTCTCAATTTCAGGGCTTTCCTAGAAATGCTCAGTGTAAATAAAGGATAATAAGATATAAAATATTAAACATATTGGAAAAGGGCTTATCATCTCATTATTTAGAAACTGGGAGAGATCAATTCACAAGTAAAAGGACATGATTTTAAACAGAAAATTGGGGTGCTATTTATATTAACTTTGCTAGAGTTATTAATACTTTAAAATAATTACTAATATATTCCTAGTTTAAATTTACATATGAGTAGCCATATTGAAAAATCAGAACTTTCCCTTTTTTACTGGGAGAAGCTATAGACAACCTAGTTTCAATATTTACTTAAATTGTTGTATGTGAGTTTCCTGACTTCCTAAGTGATTCTTACAACAACCTTATTTCATCATCAGAATTTAGCACTTCTTCAGTGTGGAGCTTGAATGGGAAGCAGCAGAGATAGAAAATAAGGGATTTCCCTCCCCTTTCAGTATTTTTTTATACCTTTAAGTTTCATTTGTAAGAACTTCTTTAAGGCATGTAAAATGCTTTTACATAAATCTTTTGAGCCTCACAACCTTTATGAGCCAGGATCTAAACAGCTTCAGCAAGGTTACATGTTTTGTCCCCTGGCAAACAGCTAGTAACTGTCAGAGGTGGATTCAAAACCAGACCTTTCTAGTACAACCCTTCTTTCCCCCTAGACCACTGCCTCTCATTTCTTCCTGTTTCTCCATTTTTTGTGAAGATCTCCCTTACAATTAGATAGCTGGGTCAAACAGCTTGTTCACCTAAACTCTTTTATTTTCATTTATTTATTTATTCATTCATTCATTTATTTATTTTAAAACAATTGGGGTTAAGTAACTTGCTTAAGGTTACACGGCCAGTTATTTCTGGATGTGGTGCTAAGTATCTGAGCCCGGATTTGATCCCCGGGTCATCCCGACACCGGGGCTATTGTTCTTACTCGCTGAGCCACCTGGCTGCCCCATCACCTAAACTCTTTTAAGGGAAAAAAGGAGTTTCCATTTTCCTTTTAAATAACATTTTAAAAGTATAGATTGTAATGAAAATATTTTTAAAAGTTTATTTGCAGTAACACTCTTCTGGTTCATATTGCTGATTCAGCATTTAACTACTCAGAAATGAAAAGTAACATGAATTTCAGTTATTGACAAATTGATAATCATAATTTTTAAAGTCATGATATTGCCATTAGAGTATACAATTCAATTAAAAATCGGATATCTTGTAATTTTTTTTCTCTTAAGTTCATTGTACTTCTGTTGATATTAGTATTTTTTCTTCCTTTTTCTTGTGATGTGCTGACTTTCCTATTTTTATTTTATTTGTATACCTTTTTTGTTTCATCAGCTACATCCACTCTATCATCTTTGTTATATTTAAAAAGGAAATGCCATTTTTAATATTTGAGAAATATTTCAATCTCAACATTTTTTTTTTCTTAAATTTCATGTCTTTACCATTAACCTTGATGCCTCAGTTTTCCTTACCCCACATATTCAATTAGTTGCCAAATATTGCTTTTTTACTGCTACAGCAACTTTCTGCATTTGACCCCTTATCTCTTCTCCTCTACCACCACCTTCAAGCCTACATTATTCCCTTTCCTAGACTATTTCAATGACATATTAATTGATTTTCTTGCCTCAAGTTTCTCCTAACTTCAACCTATCCTCCACTCAGCTGCCAGAGTGATTTTTTCTTATTCTGACCATATCACTCCTGCACAATATAGTCTAATAATTCTCTATTGCTTTTAGGAAGAAATATGAACTCTTATTTGTCTCCTAAAGCCAACCTGGCTCCCCCTTCTCTCTCATTGTATATCTTTTTTTTTTTTTTTTTAAGCAATCAGGGTTAAGTAACTTGCTCAAGGTTACACAACCAGTTATCTCTGGGTGTGGTGCTAAGTATCTGCACCCGGATTTGATCCCCAGGTCATCCTGACACTGGAGCTGGTGCTCTTACTCGCTGAGCCACCTGGCCGCCCCTAAGCAATCGGGGGGTTAAGTAACTTGCTCAAGGTTACATGGCCAGGTGTTTCTGGGTGGGTGCTAAGTGTCTGAGTCCAGATTCGATCCACATGTCATCCCGACACTGGAGCCAGTGCCCTTACTCGCTGTGCTACCTGGCTGCCCCTTGTATATTACTTCTTTTCCCATATTCTTTGATCCAGTCAAACTGGTCTTCTCTTTTTTCCTCACACATGATTTCCCTTTTCCCATCTTTACACATTTAGATTATCCATTCCTCATGCCTGGAATATACATCTCCCTCACCTCTGCTTTACAGCACCCCTTAAGTCCTGCAATATGAAATTCAAGCAGCATCTTCTTCATGAAGATTCTCCTTATCCCCTCACCTTCTAGTGCACTCTCCTGACTACTTTGTATTCAACTACCATGTAATGTTGCATGTATAATCTATATAGATACACACACATATGTATATGTTTATATATGTGCATGTTTTCTATCCTGATAGAATGTAAGCTCCTTAAGAATAGAAATTGTTTGTTTGTATTTGTATACTAAGCATTTAGCAAAGTGTATGTCACATAGTAGACATTTAATAAATGTTTGATTGATTAAATTGTACTTTTGTGGGTGAAATATAGCAAGATGGTAAGCTGAGATGCATTTCTCTGTGCAAAATAATATTCTATTCACAGGATGCAAATCCTGAGAATAAGATGGGTCATTGACTGCTCAGGTTCTAGCCAAAGACCTCAAGCAAAAGGATAAGCCCCCCTTTTATAGATTCTGGGGAATAAAGAATGAAGATTAGAATAGGTTAGGTGATATCATGATTGATTACATTGCTGAGGTGTGGGGAACAGTATGATTAGCTGGAAGTTGGAAATAGGGGCTAATGACAATTCCCCTGCTTCCCTCTTGTGACTAAGAAGTATAAGAAGTTTGTGTCTATCTGCAAGATAGTGACCCAGGCGTCTTTGGATAGCAAGCCAGACATCCTTGAAGGATAGCTTGGTGTAGTGTAAGGATTAGAGGCCTGACTGCCTTATTGCAAGACACATGCCCCCAAAGGTTAGTAGAATTCCTTGAGGCAAGAATTAGAACAGTGATAAGGAAGACAACTGGAATTCTAAACAGCCCATTACAGGCCAGCTGAATTCTGAATTAAGTTCAGAGGCTTAGAACTTGGGTCAATTACAGGACAAAATCAAATAACTGTAAATAGGATCAATAAAAAATGATACAGGATCAATTTTAATCTTCTCAGTACTATAGTGAAACAATGTTCTCAACCTGAAACTAATGCAGTACACAAATTTTTATGTCCTTGGTCCACTTTTTTCAGGGATATAAGCTCCCCAATTAGTCAGTGTTACTAAGGGTAAGATGTTGCTACCTTTGGCCTCCTGATGCATGGCAGTCCAGTTCCCCCAGCATCGCATTTCCTGGGCCTGACTGGTTCCCCACAATTGTGAAACATCACATTTGTGGAAATAGTAACAGCATCCAGACTGAATTATTTTCTCTTAGGTTTTATGTTAGGGATGAGAAGAAGAAAGGGGGAAGAATGGATCATCATCTATGGTGTTATCCTCATTTACTACCTCATATAGGCCTTTGACTATCACAGTTGGTTGATGGTGTTGAAAGGGGCTTTGTTAACCTTAGAGTTATCATTTAGTATATATTCATGGCAAGTGCAGTCGTTAAACAGACAACCAAAGTTGTCCCAATTTATTCTTAATAATATATGAACATTTGTCTTTCCCTCAGATATCTTTTACATGATTATGCTTCTTGTGGTGACATCACACATCATGAAAACTAACACCTACCTTGATTCACTTCATGTTAGGGTGCAAAATTATGGTCCCAACTATATCCTACTTCTGATGACTCTCATCGAGTATTATAAAAAAAGTGTCATGTAGGAAATGCATGATTAAAAAAGGAGATGGGTTGGTCATGTCTTGACAGCAGGGTATGACAGTCCTGCCCAAGTCATACCTTGTATCTATATCATGTTAAAAGACATCTAGTCATGCCTTCCAGACTATGAGTTATCATTCTATAGCAGAGGTATAAAGCTCCCTTCCCATATTTCTCAGCACTTTGGAAACTAAATTATAATGTAATTGGGACGTCTTTAACAAATAAATAAAAACACAATAGAACATAGATGATGTTAATGTTCTAAGTCAGTAGGTAACCCGTAAAGATCCTTATGTATGGTTTAGTGCCCCTATTTCTGTTTCATTTTGACACCACTGCTCTGGAGAAGGGCCCAGGGAAACAAATTCTTACTCTTCCTAGAACTGACCCATTTTGGAACATATTCTTATCACTATCATTGAATGAAAGGAGAACCAATATCAGGTAACTGTGTGCTGCATAGTGGTCTTTGTAGGCTGAGAAGAACACAGTGTTTCACTGTCATACTGACTGTGGATGGAAGGATATTTAGTGTAATTTTTCAGGAGGAATTTCTTGAGGGCTTAGACAGAGTTTTATAGAATGAAATTAGTCAATCAACAAATATTTCTTGAGTGCCTGCTGTGTCAATGACCATCTTCTATTATAGGAAATATTGATGTGAATAAGATCACTGTTCCTTTTTAATATTGAAGAAATAATTTTATTATCAATAACTTTTTTTTTAAAGAACATCTTCCCAAGCTTCGAGCCAGACCATATTCTTGTGCAAGGTACTGTATTTTATATAAAATAGCACTATTCTTCCAAAGAGTATATCATAATCTTCAAATGTTATATAAATGAAAAGATTAAATTAAAATTCACATAAAGCCACTTTTAAAAAAAAGGAATTTATAGTCTAGTTTCAAATATCTGAGAGGTCCCCTTTATTGATAGTGTAAAGTCCACACCCCACAACCTGATACCCTTTTGTAACCTTCTTCTACTTTGAGGAATGACTGAACAATAGAAACCATTTAACTGAAAATGTTTTTTCCTTACCTGTTTATTCTTTGACTTCTAAAATACCATAAGAAGCCAGAAAGGACAGAGTTAACATTGGTTGGGAATGCAGGGGAAGAACAACATAGAGAGCATGCAGTTATTTTGGTTTTATAAAAATGAGTCATTCATCTTAATTATCTTGACCTATAAAATGAGAGGGAATGTTATGGCTTTTTCTGGCCTTTCCATTTTGAACACTTTTGTTCTAAGTTTTTTTGTTTTGTTTTGTTTTTTCAAAATATCAATAGTCTCAGTAAAGGGGAAGAGTTCACTATCTCATGAGGACCCATAAAATTCATATGTAAAACAGTCCTAGTAAGTTCTGAACCATTTTTCATATAGTTTCTTTTTTTAAAATTTTATTAATTTTATTCTGAACATAAGAAATAAAACAATCATTTCCATAACAGTAGAATAGAAAAAAAGATGATTGCACATGAAACTGCAGATCTTTTACATACAACTTGCTATTACTTTTAAATATATAATAAAGTTATCATGTAACTTTTTTCCCCTTTTTTCTTCTCTCCCTCCCCAACCCCTCTATCCTAGAGACAGCTATCATTAGACACAAATGTGCATATGTTTGTGTACTAAACTGTTCTATATATATTTCTCTTTATCACTTCTTTCTCTGGATGCCAATAGTATCTTCCTTTATATGTCCTTTGTAATTAATTTGGAAATTTATAATAATCAAAATAACTGTGCAAGTCAGTTTTCATAAATATCATCAAATCATGAAAACCAGACAGTTGGAAATTTTTCTCAGTGTTATCAGTAGGGATGAAAACTTACCTAGGAAAGCAGTATATATATTCATTCATAGAGAGCAGACAGGTAGATAAGAGGCCATAAGTAAATATTAACCCCCAAATGAAACTACCTTGTTTTCTATATTATAGTCCAAATATGGAACTGTTGACTTGCTGCTATCTGTTTCTTTGCAGCTCCTGTTTATTTCACCCAGGGAAACTTCATTTTGCATTTAACATTGTAGAGTTTCTGTCCAGTGTGGAACCTGTGACTTTGCGAAAAGGAATATGTACAGGCTGGCTGGCATTAATGGTTGACTCAATACTTCAGGAAAATGGGAATATCTCACAAGGAAAAGATGTTGAAGCTGGGCTTCCAGAGGTACTTAAAATACTCTAAGGTTTTGTCATCCTTAAAAGAATTATCCCTAGCCTCAAGAAAAGGTTCCTTTTTTATTCTACTTAGCTGTCTTCAGATTTTGAAAATGGAAATGTACACTTTTAATTTAATATCTTGATAATGAAAATATACGTATTTGAAATGTGCATTCTTTATTGTTATCAAATTCTGAATTTAAAAAAAGTTATGCGTTTATCCGAATGCCAGCCATTCTAAGTTTAGGAGAACATTGTTGTCATATTTTATTCTCTGAGTCTTACTTTTCCCCCCAGAAAACATTTCACATAGTATAGTTTTTCTGTTTTCCTGTGTTCTTTATGGTCATAGAAAGTTTGAATTTTTCTCTATCAGAAATTATTTCAATACTTACTATAACAATAGAGCCTTCATCTTTTTCCCTCCACCACTGAGCCTACCTTTCCTTCCCCCCTTATCTCTAACACACCCAGATTTAAGTTTGTAGTATAACTTAAGTTAAATTTTAAGACATTCTTATATAAATACAAGAGATTAGTATTGTCTTAACGAGGATATTAGACGGCGATCTTTTTATTAACTTTTCCCTTGTCCTTTTTCTGTTACGCTTTTGATGTAAAGAACTGAAAACACTGAAGAAGATAGGTTATTTCATTAATCCACAAATTACATTTACATCTGCTTCCTGGCCTTTGTGACTAGTTTATAAATAGATATGTGATCTTCTATGGTGGACTGTTGGTCATTGAAATAAGAGAGTTTTTTCAGTCTTATCATAAAGTCCTGAGTGTATTTCTTGTCCTTATGAGATGTGATTTCTAGTTTTATCTCATGACTTTTTTTACTTTCTATAAAGTACATGAGTTGGAAAGTACTTAGCCTCTGGGGAAAAATTGAAAGACTTCTTTTTGTATATATGAGAACCCTTGGGGATGACAGCTTCTGGGTCATAATGCCTTTCACCTCCATCTTCTGTTTTCTTTCCATACTGCCTTTATTAGGGAAGAATTTTACAATATATTTTTGTCCCTGAAGAAATTGTTCCATCATGTACACTCATAAGGCTTCCAAGTCTATTAGGTTGATGTGAAATGATAGGAATTTGAGAACTTGTGCTTCCTTTATTAAAAGAAATTGCTGTAGTACTGACCCTGAAAGTTTTAGCTTGATTCCTGATACCTCTTCTTACAAGTATAAAAAGTAAGGAAGAATTGTAAAATCAGGCATGGTGTTCTAACAAATGTAATGGTCTTTAAGGAGTGAAAAAAAATATAAAAAATATGCTATTTTATTAGGCTTCCCCTACAATATAGAGAAGAATAGGAAGAAATTAGTGTAGATATTTTTGAAAACAAGAATTTTGCTGGGATTACTAACAGTTCCAGTTCCTTTCTGCAATAAAAGTCCAGTATCAGTTTAATGTTTAGAAATTTTACATATAATAAGGGAAAGATAATTTTTCGCATAACATGCATAGATGTTGGCATATATTAAGATATTTATCTTTAGTTAACTGCATTTTTAAAATTAAGAAATCAGTGCTTTGGGGCGGCCAGGTAGCACAGTGAGTAAGAGCACCGGCTCCAGTGCTGGGATGACCTGGAGATCGAATCCCCGGCTCAGACACTTAGCATCCACCCAGAAACACCTGGCCGTGTAGTGTAACCTTGAGCAAGTTACTTAACCCCAATTGCTTAAAAAAAAAATCAGTGCTTGGATTTTATAGTCAATTTTGCATTCGTAATGCATTGTATTCTGACTGCTAATGAATTTAACATTTCTCTGGATTAAAGGACAAAAAGCAAAGACAGCTTCTGCTTTAGACAGAAGCTTCTAATGATCTTAACACCAATGAAAAAGATAATCATTCTACAATGTAACATACATTTTTTTTTTCATTTCTTCTGTGACTTTGGGTTTCCTACTCAAATACATTTTTATACTCTAGCTTATAAAGAGAAAAACTTGATAAATCTTTTTAAAGTACCCTTTCTCTACTTAAAAATGTACCTTATTCTCATTTTAAAAACACAGTTGGGATTTAGGAAGAAAAATAGAAAAGCCTTCCAGTTTCATTTTTATATGTCTTTTTTCTTTCATTGTGATGAATTTATTCATGGTTTCACTAAGGTTGATGCTATTGTTTTATTCAAAGGTGGTTCTTGAGAAAAATGTACTTTCAGATTTCATCACCTATTGTTGTTCTGGACTTCATCTTTCTCCCCCTCCCAAGGTAGTCTTTCAATCTTTAATTGTATTTATTAATTTTTCAGATCTCCATTTTCCCTCATACCACAAACTCTTTCCGATTACCCAATGACCCTTCAGTACCCATTATAATGATTGGTCCTGGAACTGGCATTGCACCTTTTATTGGTTTCCTACAGCATAGGTATGTTCTGCCTTATTTGATATTCAAAGAGCAACCATATTTTTGATTAATGGGAGAAATTAATGTCTTCTAGTGCAGGGTAGTAATTTGATAGGGACCTTCAGTTTTATTTCCTGGCTAATTTTCTTGGCAGTTTTTAATGATGTACTTTTTTTCAAAATTCTTGAAAAGCATTTTTGATAATCATACATAAAGGATTGGGGTATTTAAAGTAAATGCTAATAATTTCAAAGGATAGCAGCTATTCAGATTATATTGCAAAATTTCCAATCATGAATGTATATATAGAATTTTTTTTATGAATGAACAGTGTTGATTTACTTTGGTAACATGTTGCTTTTATCCATTCATTTCACATGTTTTTTATTCTGGTGTGAGAGGATCAATGCCCCTTTTCAGATACTCTTTCATGTTAAAGAATTCAAGAAGTTATCTCTAGGATCCTTAACACCATTTATAAATGGTGGATGAGATACCATTATTTCAGAAACTTAACAAAGAAATATTGCTATTAGTCATTTTCAAAATTTTCATTAACACTATTTAAACAAAACTATATAACATTAAGAACTTATTAATAATACCTCTGTGTCTGAAATAACTCCTATGTACTGTATATAGCTCATGGAATGGTTTTATTTAAAACACTGAGGTAGCTTGGCATAGTGGGTAGAGAGTTTTCCTAGTAACTAAGAAGTTTTAAACCATGCCTCTAACCCATATTGACTGTTTATCCCTTGGAAAATCAGAAAAAAATCCTACAATCCAAAGCGACCTAGAATACCACTCATTGACATTTATCTGTGTTGTGTTGTATTTGTTTTGTTAAACATTTCCCAATTTCATTTTCTTTTTCTTTTTTTTGCCTTTTGGAGGGCAATTGGGGTTAAGTAACTTGCACAAGGTTACACGGCTAGTTTTTTTGTGTGGATGTTAAGTGTCTGAGGCCAGAACCGAACTCAAGTCCTCCTGACTCCAGGGCCGGCACTTTACTCACTGCGCCACCTAGCCACCCCATCCCAATTTCATTTTAATCTGATTCAGGCTATACTCAGGAGGCCTTTGAGGTTGACACCTGTTCTAGACAACCAAGTTTCAGAGAATGTGCTAACCTATGATTGGTAGAAGAACTTCCTGAATCTGGGAGTTCTTAGTACCAGTGAAGTCACGTGTCTTATCCCTGATTTCTTTTTTTTTTTTAGAGTTTAGAAATGCAAGATTTACAGGCAAACCATGTTTTTAATTGTGTTTGCCTCAGTTATGATATACGAAACTCTTGATTTTCTGCGTTTAGACTATTTCCAACAAATTTTTAATCCCAGAATAACATCCACCAGCCACCCAACATTTTAACTGTCTCATTCCACTATTATTAAGTATAGAAGGACATAAAAATAGTTTTTAATATTACTCTAGGTAATTCATAGCTAAAAAAGGAGTAGAGAATAAATTTACCTATCCTGCTTCCTTGTATTCTTCCCCCTCCATCCCTGCCCCCTAACCCAGTATCAAACTACAAAAAAAAAAAACCCAAACCTCAAAGCCAATATAATTTTTGGACTCTGTTCCAGTGTTCCTTTAGTTCCTTTAGTATAATTAGTTGAAAACTGAATCCAGTTGCACTCTTTGTAACATTCCACCAGTTTATGAATTAAGATGAGCTTAAAATGGGCAGTAAGTATTGTGCAGATATGATGTTTGGGCCTTTTCCTCCAAAATGTATTCTATTTCTGATTTTATTTGAAATTAAATAGTGGCTCTTGTTATGTTATACGTCACATGGACATTGTGCAGCTTTGAAAACAGACAATAGCAGAGTCGAAGGCAGCCTCTTTCTAATGTCTTTCACACAATGAACAGCCTTAATTTTGGTGATCTCTCAAGTTTCTCCAAGCAAGAGGTCTTCCTCTCTCCACCCTTGTTTATTCCCCAAAGAAGTAAAACAAAATTTAAACTCAGTATATTCTGTTGGCTCTTGATAATCCATGACTTGTTTTTCTATTCTTTGCCAAATGCTAAAAGTTTGATGCTAACATTCAGCAGATAATCAGTATTATTTCTGTTTTCTGAAACATAGCCTTATTTTTCAGCCTTAAAAAGAAATTACGTATCAAGTTGTAATTCGTGATATAGTTTTCAAATTGTAACTCAATGTTTAATTCTCTTTAGTTGTTTAAGACAGTTGTATATATGAACTATGACACTGATGATTGATTAAGCCCATTTCTGTTTCATTTATAATGACCTGAAGTCAATTTCTGAAATATTTTAAATAAAACAATTTTAATACTAATTCCCTTCATGGGTCAGTCATGTTAGAATTTTATTTCACAGAAATACTGTGACATTTCAGGAAAATACTGAAAAAAATTCACAGAAAAAACAAAGGCTGTTACACTTTAAAAAAAAGTTTTTGAAATAAGAAGGGGGAAAAATTGTATGGTTCTTTGGGACAGTATAAGGGAGTTGGCTTGAGCAGGATAACATAGCTAATAAATGTCTGAATTCAGATTTGAACTTAGGACTTCCTGATTTCAAGACCAGAATTCTATCCACTGTGCTACATTTGTGTATTTATACATATATTCATTCATACATTCATACATATAAACATACTCACTCTGATCAACCAGGACTCTGAGCAGTCCATGCAATTGTGTTGTCACATTCTGGCCGGTAAGAATGACGATGTCTTCCTTGTGGGCAGCTAGGTGGTGCAGTGACTAGAGCACTGGGCCTGGAGGCAGGAAAACCTCAAGTTCAAATCTAGCCTCAGATACTTACTAGTTATGTGGCCCTGGGTAAGTCCCTTAACCTTGTTTGCCTCAGTTTCTTCATGAGTAAATTGAGCTAGGAGAAGATATGACAAACTCTTCTAGTTTCCATGCCAAGAAAACCCCAAAGGGTGTCATGAAGAGTTGGACGTGACTGAAAAAGTTCCTCATCTATTGTGGATATGAAACTTACCGGAAAATTTTGTTGCAAAACTTTTTCCCCACCTATGTGTTTCTCTTCTGATTTTAACTATTTTTTTTTTTTGTGCGGACTTATACTTTTTATATAATCAAAATTATCCAATTTATCTTCCATAAATCTTTCTGTCCTTTAAAGACAGTGAACTCCTTACCTCTTCATAGCTCCAAGAGATAATTTCTTTCTTGCTTTTTAATTTATGATGTCACACCTTTATGCTTTGTATTATTCATTTGGAGTCTATCTTGGCATAAGGTGTGAGATATTGGTCTTTATGTAATGGCCGCTAGATTGCTGTCCAGTTTTTCCAGCAGTTTTTGTGAAATAGTGATTATTTAACCTGATTGCTGAGGCCTTTGGATTTGTCAAACAATATTCTATAGTACAGTCTTTTATTTCAGTATGCTGTTGTAATAGTACTGGAATTTGAAGATCCCCTTTTATTGGCAAGTAAACAGGTACTTAGCACTTAGTTTCAAGTTAATTATATCAAGCCTTTGTTAAGAAACAGAAGGTATGAACCGCTGTTGCCGAGGTAACAGGAAGGGGTGCAACAGAGAGGAGCTAATACCTTATATAAGGAAAAACACAAGCTAGAGAGTCAGAATTTCTTGGAGCAAGCCACATGGAGGTTTAGGAGGACAGGCCAGAAAGTGATTTTGATTTTGAGAATGGAGCTTATGGTGGCGGAGCTTCTTCTGAGAGCCAGCCAAACTCCTGCTGAGAGCTTCTGAGGGCCAGCCGAGCTGCCAGGGGGAAGCGTGACTGTGGTGTCGGTACTTTTTCTGTATGTTTTGGGTCTATGTTGATTTCACAGGCAGAAAGTTATTTTTGATAAGGGTGCCAGAAATGTGGATGAATGTTTTTGTGGCATGGTTAAGCTTTGTCTTCCAAGAACAAAAAACTGTGAAGGACTTGAGGTGGATTAGACACTGTGAGCTTCAGTATGGAACAGGAACTACAAGAGCTGGACAAGGAACTGGGAGCTATCTGCCTTTGAACTCAGGTGGCAGTTGGTTAGATTTGGGCAGGAGCTGGGACCATGGAAGCTAAGAGCCTGCCTTGAGTCAAGATGAAAAGACCTCTCTGTGAGCTTCAATATGGAATGGGAACTGGACAAGGAACTGGGAGCTGTCTGCCTTTGAACCCAAGTGACAGTTTGGTGGATTCAGGTAGGATCTGGGACCATGGAAGCTGAGAGCCTGCCTCAAGTCAAGATGACAGGACCCCTCCTTGAATATTTAATGCTGACTGATGAGATTGTAACTTATTTTGTCACCTAGGGGTGGATGGCCTTTGTACTTTCCACTACCCTGTAAGAGGGTACCTAGTAGTGATTGATGATATTGTAACTTGATTGCACCCCATGGGTGGAGGACTTTGACCTTTGTACTTTGTGTCAATTAAGGAGGCTTGCCTCCTTAAGAGTGATTGAATTGAGGATTTACTAAATGAAGTACTTACTAAATGAATGTGATCTTTTGCTTAAAACTATGTGACCACTTTGGTGAAAACTGTGTGGCCATTTTAGTGATAAGTTGTGAAGTTATGACATTCTGAATGCTGTACTTTGTTTTCCGTGAATGTTTTGCTCTGATTTGTTATTGAATAAATAGAGTTCACTATACTGTATAATCAGAACCTTGAAGAGCTGTTCATAGCAGCAGCCCTCTGAAAAGCTGCTTGTGCTTGGCTTTATAGCTGTTTATCTAATACATTCCTTTGATTTATTTTTGGGCCAGTATCAGATCATTTTGATGATTACAGTTTTGTTACATATTTTAAGATCTGATGCTGCTAAACCTCCTTGCCCATAGTTTTGGGGTTTTTTCCTCATCGTTTCCTTTGAGATTTTTTACCTTTTGTTCCTTCAGATGAATTTCATTATTTTTTTATAGCCTGATGAAATAATCCATTAGTAGTTTAATTGGTTTGGCATTGAATAAATAAGTAAATAAATTTATTAAATTAATAGTCACTTTTATCAACATTGCCATAACTTGCCCATAAGCAATTCATATTTCTCTTGATTTTTTGGTTTACCTATTTCTGTATAGAGTGTTTTGTGGTTGCATTTATATACTTCCAGGGTATATCTTACACTATAGCTTATATAGTTATTTTGATTGGAGTTTCTTCTGTATTTATTTTATATTTTGCAAGAAAGAAATTATCATCTTATCATCTATAAAACTCAGTTTTATTTCTTTTTTCTGCTGTTTTATTCTCTTGATTTTTATTTCTTGCATCATTGTTATACCTAGCATTTCTAGTATTAGGTAGTATATAGTAGTATAATAGGAATCCTTGCTTGGCTTCCAATCTTATAAGGAAAAGACCTACATTTCTCCATTATGTGTTTGTTTGCTCTTAATTTTACTATATTATATATTTTCATCTTTTCTAGTGTTTTTAACAGAAATAGATTTTGGACTTTTCTAAAAACCATTTTGGCACCTATTGACGTAATGATATGTTTTGTTTGTTTTTTTTAAACAATTGGGGTTAAGTAACTTGCTCAAGGTTACACGGCCAGTTATTTCTGGGTGTGGTGCTAAGTATGGGAGCCCGGATTTGATCCCCAGGGCATCCTGACACTGAGGCTGCTTCTCTTACTTGCTGAGCCACCTGGCCACCCCAATAATGATATGTTTTTAAAATTATTTTTGTTGTTAATTTTGTGTATTGTGTTTAGTTTTTCTTATATTAAAACCCAGCCTGCATTTCTAGTATAAATTCAGCCTGTTTGTGGTATCTTTTAAGTATGATTTTTGTATCCTTTTTGTCAGTGTTTTTTTTGTGTCAGCTTCATTTTAGGGATATTAGTCTATGGTTTTCCTTCTTTAATTCTTCCTGGTTTAGGAATTAAGACTATATTTGTATCATAGAGTTTGGAAAAGTCTTTTTACAAACAGTTTGCATGATATTGGAGTTAATTGTTCTTTGAATGTTTGATAGAATTAATTTACTTGTAAACATATCTGATCCTTCAGCTTTTTTTGCCTTTAGAATTCATTATGGCTTGACTGATTGCTTTTTTTGACATTGGATTGTTTAAGTTTATTTCATCTGTTAATCTCGGTATTTTACATTTGTATTTATCCATTTCATATAAGTTCAGTTTTTGTGGGCATATAATTGAAAAGAATAATGTCTAGTAATTTCCATTATTTTTTCTTCATTTGCTCTGAATTTTCTTCTTCATTTTTATATTAATTTTTTTTCTTTTTAAATCATTAGCTAAAATTATTATTAGTGTTTTCCCCCCAATTTTACTGATCTTTGATTTTCAGAATTTCTGTCTTTGTTTTTTTAGTTGGGAGGATTGATTTGTCACTTTTCTAAGGTTTGGGGAGGTTGTTTTATTTCTTTTAGTTATATGCCCAACTCATTGATTTGTTCTTTCTTTCATAGATGAAAATGTTTAGGGAGATCAATTTTCCTTTGATCTGATTCAGGCCAATTTCATATTAGTTTAGGCTCAGTGTTAGATTAAAATAGTTAAGGAAGGGAGGTTTATTTAGCCTGGGTCTGGCCTGTTGGTCCATCTGTGATGACTTCCGTAACCTTAGGGTATACATCGAGTTTGAAGGCTCCAGACACCTTGTGGATGGAACTTTTTATGTCCTTAGGTGACTAGAAAGCCAACACCAAAAAGTTGTAGTCAGTCAACTGGCTTGTACCCCCTCTAGTCTTAGGGCCAGCTTCCTTGCCCTTTAGGTAAAGAACTGATCAAGTTGGAGGAAGGGAGAAGAGACTTAGGTACATAGTGATTGTATCACATTCCATCTCTTAGGGCCAATTTTGATACTAATTTGGGGTAAATTTAGATAACCTGGCCTAATTCAACAATTATTAATTGCCCATGTTTTAACTTCCTAATTTATTTTCTGATTATGGTTTCCAATTAAGTGAAAATGTTTTTCCTTCATTTATTTTCCTTTTCTCATACTTTTTTTAGACAAATGAAGAGTTTTTGCATTTCATAGATTGAATCTTAGTATTTTTCAGTATATTATAGTATAGGCACAAAATCCAAGTTGACTTTTACAGTATTAGATGTTAAAACAGAAACAATAAATCATAAAATTTTACATTAAGATATTTGATTTTCTATGTTATAACTAGAAACTTCATTGTGTTCTTCAAAGTTGTCAAACATTAAGGAAATGGGATTTGAAATGTAATGTAAAAATCTTAGTATTTCACACAGTTTTAAAAATCTTTGTTTAGTAGCCTTACTAATCCTTTCCATTCTGTATTTAGAAATTATATATTTATACCTTTTTTTTTTTCAAATTAGATTTACATAATGTTTTTCATTTGAAAAGTGAGAAGCTCTGTTTAGGCCTTATGATACCAGCTCTTGTGATCAGGCCATGAACATTCAAAAGTTGGTTAAATGATTGATTATCAAGGTAGAATGTTAAATATAAAAAAGAAAAGAAACAATTTAAAAACTAACCAGCATTGCTTTACAGTATTATTTAACAGCAGAGAAATTTGGCTTTTACATTATTACAATATCAAGTACATTATTTTCCTTTTTCATTTAGAGAAAAGATCCAGGAACAGCATCCAGATGGAAATTTTGGAGCCATGTGGCTATTTTTTGGCTGCAGACATAAGGATAGAGACTATTTATTCAGGTATTCCATCATTTAGCGTTCTAGTGTTTTACAACTGATCCTTGGCTAATAATAACTTCTAATGTTCAGCATTTTAAAAACTAGCTAACCTTATCTGTATGTTATATTTCAGAGAAGACCTACATCATTTCCTCAAAAATGGAATTTTAACTCAGCTTAAAGTCTCCTTCTCAAGAGATATTCCTGTTAATGGGGAAGATCACCCGCCAAAATATGTGCAAGATAATATTCGCCTTTATTCCCAGGAAGTCACAAGAATCCTTCTCCAGGAAAAGGGTTATATCTATGTGTGTGGGTGAGTGGATTTGATACTAGTACATTAAGTAGGAAAAATAAATTAGTAGTTCTGCAAATAGCTTTCAGTATTAATTAATTTGGCCACATAATGAAGAAATACTTTCTCAAGTGCAAAACCAGAAGTGTTAAAATTATATTTGAACATACTTTTTTTGCCTAAAATTTGATACTTTAATCATTGTGGCATAGTAAAGAGAAAGCTGGCCTTATAGTTGGGAAGAATTGGGCTCAAGACCCTCCCCTGATAATTTCTGGCTTTTAAGCAAATCATTTGAGCTCTTAGGGCACCAGGCACCTAGCTAAAACTGTGTCACAGAATGTGCCAGTCTTACTAGCCAGAAGTTCCCTACACCAATTGAATTACACAAAATGTCCTTGATAGAAAATGGTGATGAAGATTAACTTTGCCATATATAAACTAATCTAGCTTATGTAACTAAACCAGCTTGAGGAGTATATATGTGGTCTTATATTTTACATGAATTATTTGCTAATGTCAGTAAGGAAATTGCCTTCTTCCCTCCTTTTTAATGCAGAGCATTTGTGAGTAGACTGACAAACCTGGAATTTATTTTCTTAAGGAATTATGTCTTTTTTTTAGTTCTGGGTCATGATCCTTTGGTGGAAATCCTAGTTATTACCTTAAATGCAATTACTATTTTGATTTAACTCATTGATATTATGTAACAGATACGATTTTGTGCTAACAAAAACCATTTTATATCATAGGATGCTCATTTAGAGCACATAACTATTAAGTGGTTAAAAGTTTGTATTAAAATGGCATAAATTTTCACCTCAGTCTTCCAAATAAGGATATCTAATTTAGGTGTTAGATGAATGTTTATGTGCAGTTTTAGTACTTCTCCTGTTTCATAAAAGAAACTTAAGTTTTCGTCATTATATGACTAGTCTGTTAGCCTTTCAGTGCTGTCAGGGATTTTATATTTAGTCCTAGGGGGTAGATAGGGCACCATTGAAATTTATGGGGCAGGGGAGTGACATGGTTAGTCCTGCATTTTAAGAATATCATTTTGACAGCTGGGTGAAGGATAGATTGGTGAGTGGGAGAGACTTTTGGCATAGTCCCATGGGAAGTGACCTGCAGCAGTGTGGTGGTGGCATGCCAGAAGAGAGAAGGGGAGGAAGAAAGAGTTACAAAGCTACAACTAACAGGCTTTGGCAACAGATTGGATAAGAGGGTTGAAATTGAAGAGTCCACAATGACATCTAGGTTGCAAATCACTAATAATGTATGTACCCTACTTAAACAGGGGTGGTTGTGAAAGTTAAATGATATGATATGTATGAAGAATTTGTAATCATTGAGTACTATATAAATGTATAATCACCATTATTATAGATCATAGAGATTCAGTATAAAAACTGTTAGAGTTTTTATGTGGTATTTTATATGTAGAGCCTTAGCTTAAACTCTTAACCATAGCAGGTTAGATGGTAGCAGCTCTGGTAACATAATTGGGCCTGGCAACTATAAATAGCCATTCTGAACATACTCAGTGTACATTCTACCCTGATAGACCCTATGACAATATGCCCATTTCATTTTTAATTATTACATAATGGTCAGATCCAAATTATGAAACAAAAGAATGTTTTTGCTAAAGTTACTATACTAGTTGACCAGAGGAAATATGTAGAGTGTGTCTGGATTTTGGCAGAATATTTTATGTTGTTTTATAGCCTCCTGGAAGATGAGATGGAGAAATGTGAACTATACCAGTGATGTCAAACTCAAATAGAAACAGATCCCTGCCAATCACACATTGACTAGAAAACCACAAATAAACATTATCTGTGTTGTTCTGTATGTATTTTGTTAAACATTTCCCAATTATGTTTAATATAGTTCAGGGCATATTTGGGAGTTTTGTGTGTCTACTGGCCATGAGTTTGACATCCCTCAACTATACAGTAAGTAAATTTATATCTGGTTGATCAGCTGTACCAGAGTCAATCAGTCTTAATTAGCATCAGCCAGAGTTCTCTAATGACCTGTTCTGTTCAGGTGATTCTGAGGTACTGCTCTGATCTGTGTCTGAGACTTTGCTGCTGCCTTTGTAAGATTACTGCTAAATTTGCTATACTTGCTAGTAAAGTATTACATCAAACTAAAAATGGTCTTCTTTTCCAGAGATGCAAAAGGAATGGCGAAAGATGTGAATGATGCTTTAGTGGAGATCTTAAGCAAAGAGGCTGGGGTTGAAAAGTTGGAAGCAATGAAAATGTTGGCTACGTTACGGGAAGAAAAACGATATCTACAAGATATTTGGTCTTAAGATATATTTTGTCTATGTTTGGAAAGACTCTTAGATCTTTTGAGCTAAAAGTACTAGAGTGCTTTTTTCCTATTTTCATATTCCCTTCAGTGAGTTTTTGAAATTCCTTTTCCATCTGGCAAATTCAGCTTTTTAAGGCATTCTTCTCCTCATTGGCTTTTTGGGCCTCTTTTGCCATTTGAGTTAGTCTGTTTTTTTTTAAGGTGTTATTTTTTTCATCAGGCTGTCGAATCACTTTTCTTGATTTTCTTGCATCATTCTCATTTCTCTTCCCAATTTTTCCTCCACTTCTCTTGGTTTTCAGAATCCTTCTTGATCTCCTCCATGGCCTGTAAACAGTTTATATTTTTCTTGGGAGATTTTGATGCAGGAGTTCTGACTTTGTTGTCTTCCTCCTGTTCCATGCTTTGATCCTTTTTGTCCTCAAAAAAGGAATCTATGGTAGGATTGCCTTTCCTGTGCTTGCTTATATTGCCAGTCAGTTACTTGACTTTTGAACTCTTTTCCACAGTAGAACTCTGCTTTCAAAATGGAGAGAGCTTTGTCCCAAATTGCTGGGGTTTTCTCAGCTGTTGGAGCAATTAGGAGGGTGCCCTCTCTGCAGGCTTTGGCACCTGGTCACACACCCCTGGACCACCACCCAAGATCATGATCCAGATCCCAGCAGGTTAAAGCAAAAGCGATTACCCTCTGAATGGTCGCTTGGTCCCCCTACAATCTGCAGGCAGGAGCTCCTGAGGCAGCCATGCAGGGCAGCTGCTGTGTCTGCACCATTTCTCACGGGACAAGTCTCTTCTGTCCACCCGTTCCAACAGAGTTCCACACTGCCTTCTACTTTGTCTTTGGCATTTATGGGTTGAGAAGTCTGTAACCACCACAGCTGCTGGTGCTTCACTCTCCTGAAGTCTGTTCAGGCTGCTCTTGGTCGAGGCTGCCCTGGGGCCAAAACCACACGGCTCACATGGGGCTGGGCCCGGCTCCCAGCACGCTGTGATGGACCCTTTCTGTTGGCCTGCCAGGCTGCCTTCAGCAGGAGATTTGTTTATCTCTGCCACTTTGTGGGTTCTGTAGCTCTAAAATTTGTTTAGAGTAATTTTTTACATGTATTGGAGGAGGTAGAAGCCGGAGCTGCGGGAAAGTCCTGTTTCTACTCTACCATCTTGGCTCTGCCCCCATTTTCATATTCCATGCAAGTTATTTTATATTTCCTGGTGGAACCTTGATGAAAAATTTACCACTGCAGGAAGCCCTTATTTAAGATTTTGAGTAATTTATTGCTGCCTTCCTGCTAGTACTTCTAGGGTGTTTTTGCAGGTACTATAATTGAGTTGGGTCAACCTCAGATAGAAACAGTGGCCACTAATGCATACATAATCATCCATATGGACTACATATTGACTTGTTTTTCAAAATGTAGTAATATTTATGTCTTATTGTATTTTTATTTTATTTTATATTCCCCAATTACGTTTTAATCTGATTCAGGCTGCACTCTGAAAGGTTATGAGCCATTTGTTTGCCACTTCCACTGTGGTTGATGGTGTGTGTTGTGACTTCTTTTAGATGCCAACTTTCCTAAATGTAGGGTGAACTTTCCTTGTTAATATGGACTAGAAAATATGGAAAAAAGGTAAAAGACCACTAACTTGTGGGTAGGACTTTTTCCCTATATAGTTAGAACCAAACAAGCATTTTAAAAAATGAGAGCTTTGAAGGGGAATTCTTTGACTATCCCAAACATTTTGTAATTAAATATACTTTTCTTTACTTCAGGATTTCTAGAAACTGTATTAAAACGAGCAGAATAGCCACTTCAGTGATTTGGGGAGTAGTGTTGAATTAATCCTAATTTTATTTTTTGTCAGTTTATATTGCCCAGATTCTTAAATACAGGATTTTTGAACAAGTGAACTTTCATATTTTATATTTCTAGAAATGTTTAGTATATTCAATTAATATCATTTAATTAAACAATTTACATTTTCATGTTTTATTTATCAGATGACTAACATTGCCAAAGATTTACAGAGAAAAAATAATTTTTAGCATTTATGCATATTTCTCTTTATATGTTGTATATCTGTAAATATAGAATATATATAATATGCTATATAATGTAGAACACATATATACATACATACATATATATAAACGTGTGTGTATGTGTATATGAAATGCCTCTAACAGATCCATGTAGCCATTTTTTATCATGGGGTTACATTGAATCCATGTTATATGCCAATCATTTTGTCACACTTATATATAGTGCCTGTCTGTATACACACATACCTATCCATATAAATACACCCACATATATATGTCATTAAATTTCAGAGAACATTAAAAATATTGTCATAATGCATCTCGTTATATTTTGTGATCTGTGTGCATTTCTGAAGAGAAGAAATATACTTTCATTTGAGTGAGAATATGGTATAGAACTTTCAGGATTGAACTTGATGCTTGCCAGTCCTCTTTAGATTTCTGTACTTCACTGCCAAATTTAATACATCTTACTCCCATTTCTGGCATTTGTTTTAGACATATTTTTAAAATATAAAGATGGAAATGCTCTCACTTAATGTTTAAGGTTCAAGTAGAATTGTCAGTTTTGATAAATTCTCTTCCAAACAGAGCTCAAACTGCAGATTCCTATTCTCTTCTAATCAGGTTTGATTTGGAAGCTGTTTACTGCTATATCTATATCTATCATACCATTCTCCAGAGAAACTTTTTAAAGGGTTGCCTAATTAGCCTCTGCCATGTTCTGTGAGAAACACAGGTAAACTGAGGGAGAACGTTCCAAGCATGATTCATTTCTTAGTAAAGCTAAGAATTGCCAATCTAAGGTTCCTCGGTAGCCAAAGATAGACCGAGGGGTTTACAGAGCACATTTTTATAGTCAATAAAGAGAAACTAATAAAAACTTTATATGTGTGTGTGTGCACTCACACACATACATGTGTATATATATTCATGAGATTAATAAATATTCATTATATTGATGCATATTTGTAAGATTTGCAGGATTATGGAAGTATAACAAGATTAGGGAAATAGAACATTTGTAACATTAGGGCTGTAGGTGTCCCCAACCCCATGTGACTTTCAGTCAAAAGTTAACTTTCTTGTTGGCTTGGTTAACCATAAATTAATGATGCAATTCATTGAATACTATGAAAGCATCATGGACTGTTTTGTAAGTATTCATGAGTGTAAATGAGAATTAACTTACAAATAGGTAAATTAATTCACACTGAGAACGGGAAAGTTTGTAAAACAAAGGATTTAGGCTCACAAGAGGGGAAGAAGTTAAACTCTTAACAACTTAACCTATAAAAAGTAGCTTAATTAGGTTTAATAATACATAGCAAGCAAGCCTTAGCTAAAACTCTAGTCTGATTATATAGATTGAACACAATTCTTAGTTTGCGTTTCTTAGCCATAGAGTAATTGATAAAAAAGAATTTCTCTGGTCATTATTTTATTAAAACATAATAATGCTATTATTTTTCTCATTTCTATCAATTCTACCATGATTTTAAAAAATGTCTGTTACACAGTCTACCAAAAATAACTAGTGACTTTTAAAAATAATTTTAACATGAATTTACCTTGAAAGATCTAGCCAGATAGACAAGTGATAAAAGATATGAATAAATACTTCTCAAAAGAATTTAAAGCTATTAACTATTTGAATGAATATTCTTCCAGATCATTAAAATGAAGAGAAATGCAACTCAGAACAACTCTTGATTTTGTTTTATCCCCAGCAAATTGGAAAAACTGATAAAGAATGTAACTGTTGGAGAAGTTGTAGAAAGACTAGCACACAAATGTCTTGTTGGGAGAGCTGCGAACTAATCAAAATAATCTGGAGTTTGGAATTAGGAGGAAAGTGATTAAAACATCCATACTCTTTGACCCAGAGATTCCACTGATGGGCACCCATGCTAAAGCATGGCAATGAAAAAAAGGCCCTGTATCCACCAAAATATTTATACCAGTATTTTTTTTCATATTCTCCAAGAACTAGAATTGATGTACATGTCCATCAGTTGAGGAATGGCTTAAAAAGAGAACCTGTTCTGGTAGATAAAGTGATAGACATTTAATCAGGAAGACCTTGGTTCAAATAGTTCCTCAGACACTTAATGTGTGACCCTGAGGAAGTTATTGAACTTTGCTGTGCCTTAGTTTCCTCAACTGTAAAATGGAGAGTTTAATGGCCTCTTTATTCTAGCCCCAAATCTATGGTCCTATAAGTATATTATTATACATGAATAGTAGAATATTACTGTAGTGTAAGAAATGATGAATACAAAGAAATATGGGGACTTACATGATTTAATTGAAAGTGAAGGAAGCAGAACTAAGAAAATAGCACGCACAATGACCACAATAATGTAAACGGGATTAAAAAACAGCACCAAAACTAAGTGATTCAAAATTTTAATGACCAAGCTTGATCTCCTGAGATAAGAACATACTTTCTTGCTCCATTGCAGAGGTGGGGAACTGGTTTTGGAACACTGAGTATAATGTTAGGCTTTGGTTTGTTTGTCTTTTTTCTGTGTCCTGGTTAGTGAATTTTTCTCCCACTTTTTGCTTTGGGAGTTGGCTCTGGAAGAAGGAGGGAGAAAAATTGTCTTGGGAAATGTAAGTGATATAAAAATAATATATCAATAATTTTTTTTTTTGGAAATGCAATATAATTGGTTATCTTTATAATCTTGTGTATTTCATTTACACATCTAAAAACATTCTGAAGAAGGATTCTTGGGTTTCATTAGACTGCCAGAGGGATCTATGACACAATAAAGTTTTGGAATCTCTGCTTAATGGCAAGGGCAGTTGAAGAGTGTAAAGGTACGTTTATGTGACACACGAATTTTGTTTCCTTAAGTGAGAGGTCTAACATCCTCAATTTGATGCAAAAGAGTTTCAGGAAAGGGCTCAGAATCAGCTTGAATAGTAGAGTTCTAGTTAGTTTGTGATAGTTAAATATTGGACCTAAATTGCATGTAAGTTATTTATTAGGATCTCTTGCTGAAAATATAGTCATAGGATTGAGAGAGGCACTATTAAGTTATCTATTGTGCTGTTCATGAGAATAATGCTTATGGAATTTTGAATTAGAAAAAGGCTTTATTTCACAAATAAATTATAGAGCAGAGTTATTAACCTGGGGTCTGTGAACTTGATTTAATTTTTTTTTTTCAATTAGCAACGTACATCTTAGTTCACTTATTGACTGTCCTGGGTACATACACACACACACACACACACACACACACACACACAGACGTGGAAAACACTAAGGTCCTAAATGAATGACAGTCATGAGTAATATACATACATATGTATATATGTATGGTATTATGTGGATATACATGTATATGTGTGTGTGTGTGTGTGTGTGTGTGTGTGTGTGTGTGTGTGTGTGTGTACATCTAACTCCGTCTGCCTATCCATCTATCCATCCATCTAATCTGTCCACATACCTTATCCAGGGGTGTGTTGTAGCCAGCTTTAATTTAACTGACTTAACTGTAGCAGCAAGCAAGACCCAGGATGGCTGCTAGCACAGGTTCTTTGATCTGCTTTTCTAAAAGGAAAGCAATTCAAAAATGGTTAACAATCCTTAATCAAACATAAATCATTTACCTAGTTCAGGGGAAAAAGCACCCTGAACTTCAGAGAATACAAACAAGTTACAAGCGACAAAAAATACAAACAGAGAAAGTAACACAATCCAGCAGATCAACAGACAGGGCTTCTAGCTGTCTGACCATTACATCCATACCTAGTTATTCACCAGAGAGAGAAGCACCAGCATCAGGGTTTCAAAGCCAGGGGGCTCAATGGCTACCCATAGTCTCATCTGGCCAAATCACTCAACTCTTCCCATAAGTGAGTCCCAAAGCAAAACCTCACATCATAGGTGTATATAGCCTTCTCCAGGGTCAAAGAATATTACAACCCTCCTGACCCACTTGACTACAAAGTAATAAAAGTTGTGCCTTCCTGAAAAACAAGCCTCCCGCCACAGGTTCCATGTGACCACATTCAGCCTATTAAGGGAGAGAGTATAGTTTCAAATCAGGAAAGGTCCTCAAATTCACCTAGGCCTGTTTAGGGTCTGTTCAAGTTCCTATTATCATTACTCTTAAAAGAACCCATCCTTAAATTTTCATTGTGAGCATTTATTTGCATCTCAAAAAACACAGTTACTACAAGTATGGGTTTGATTTATTGCTTTGTTAATTAGATAGACTTAAGAAAGAAGTTGTTAATAATACAGATGAAGTTTAAGAGTGGGTGTGCAAACTTTTTTTCCCCAGAGAGCCTGGTTGTTAAGACATTTATCAGCACATCCTTGCTGCTATCCTGGTTCACAGTGTCAGGGGTTAAATAAGTGTGGTTTGATTCCACATGATTTAGAAGAGAAATGTGATTGTCTGATTTGCAAAATAAATTAGTGCCCTGTGGTAAAATTGTTTTGAATTTTGAACCTGAATAAGTTCCTGTCCCTATTACCAAAAAGAGGGTGGTTTTCTTTCCACAAAAACTGTGTGTTAGGGTAGAGATGGGGGAGAAAGGAAGAGAAGAATTTGTAAGGTTTGTTAGCTCTCTTATCTTTCACTACTCAATATCTTCTTTTTTATCATTATTTTACTCATTTAGTCTGCCCATTGGCTTTAATTAAATTTTCCTAAGGCTCATAAGCTTTCTCACCAAATAGATTATACTTCAACTTTATCTTTAATCAGCTGGATGGTTATAATGCAAATACTTAGAAGGGTGCATGCCCTAATAAATCTGAGCTTTAAATTCTTAGCTTTAATTACAGCAATTCTGATACTTTAAAGTTGTTTTGTCTTTTGATTTGTACTTTGCCAGAATTGAGTATTTGCCTTTTCATTTTTTATTGAAATACTCTAGAGTTCACTTAGATTTGCAGAGCCTTAAATGAGTGCTTCCTTTGAAGCACTTCCCTCCCACCCCTTTTCCCCCCTGCCTGGTAGGAAGGAAGTACTTTTTTTTTTCCTGTTTCAAGACAGCTTTCTGTTGAATTTCTTTGTCAGTCACTCATTCATTTTAAAAATATTTTTGGAGCACCTTTCTAAGATTGAGGCAGTGTGTGGGGTGCAATGGATCACAGTTAAAAAGTTCTTCATAATTCACAAAGAACTTTCATGACAAAGACCCTGTCAAGTAGAATTATTAGCCAGATGTTACAGATGAGAAAACTAAGGATTAGATTTGTTAAGTGATTTGCCCAAATTGATGTAGACTATGAGTGACAGAGCCTGAATTTAAACACAGGTCTATTGGGTCCAAGTCTACTGCTCTTTCTATTGTCATACCAACATTGATTTTTTTTTAAATTTATATTTTCAGTTCCAAATTCCCTCCTTCCCTCTTGCCATTGAGAAGACAGTTCAATACCCATTTGTAATGGAAATGGAAATTTTAAAGATCTTCCCTGCCTCTAGGCTAATGTGCACCTGAAGCCTGGGGTGGGAGGCTTGTTTTTCAGTAGATACTTCTTGATTGGCCAGTGAGTCAATAAGGTTGTTACATTCTCTGAGCCAGGAGAAGGCTATATAAGCCCTGATGTGTAGCTTTGTTTTGGGACTCACTTTGAGAAGTGTTCTGTGATTTGATCTGAATTCTGGGAAGCCGTTGTTGAGAGTCCCCCGGCTTTGAAAAACCCAGAATGTGGAAACCCAGATGTTGACTGGGTATGGATGTAATGGTTGGACAGTTTGGAAATCTGTCTACTTGATGTTTCTGTCTTGATAATTATGCCTCTATACTTTGAGGTTCGGGGTGCTGACCTTTTCTCCTGAACAAGGTAAGCGATATATGTCTGACTGATTAAAGTAAGCTTGTTAACCCATTTTGAGTTGCTTTCCTTTAACAAAGCAGATCCAAGAACCTGTGGTAGCTGCAAACCCTGAGGACGCTTGGGGTGCTTGCTGCTACACCATTATACATGTGAAGTCATGCAAAACATACTTCCATTTTATGCTTTCTAAAAACAGTATTGAATAACATCTGTTTACCTTAAAGGAGCTTATAGTCATAGCATTTTAGAGTAAAGACTTAATCAGGAGTACCCAATTAATTTTATGTGCTTACAGAGAGGTGGGCCATTGTTTGGAACTTTGCTTCTCTCAATGAAGGGGGTAGATGTGCCCATTGGTACTTCTTATTAAATGCCCATTTCGCTAATAAGTAATTACATTTAAGTGATTGGGAATTATTTGGTTAACTCTGGTTGTGAGTTGAAGCCACCACTTTGTTCTGTGCCTATAAAAGGCATCAGACATGTCTGCATTGGCCTTTTGGGGAGAGAGAGCTAAGAGTAGAGACCTGCCTGACTGGGGACTTTGGCCCCAAGGTAGCATGGGGTGGGAAATGGGGATGGTAATAGCTGCTAATCAGCATAGCCAGTGTTCCCATTTTAGGGCTAGCTGACCATTCCCCACTCAACCCTGAGACTCCTTGGACTTATTGACATGACAAACATATGAGATGACAGCAGTCAGAGCATAATTTTAGTAGTAAGAGACACTATACTTTGGTGCTTGAAAAGGAAGAGATGGCAGCAAAGAAAATAAAAGCTATGTGGCAAAATGGACAGAGTTCTTGAAGTCTAGCTTTCTGGAATAGTGTCTGGATTTCATGAATTCCAACTTTCTGAAAGATTGTCAAGAATTGCTGGACTGAAGATTTTGTGTGTTTGTCCTTTGTTCTTGAAGAGGACCGTGACTTTGATTTGAGTGAGGGAGGGCTGTGTAAGGTCATCAGCCTCACTTTCTCCTCCAGAGCCATCTGGGTCCAGTGGGCATATATTCATCAGGACAACTGGTGATTATCCAAGATGCCATGATAGACCCTGGCCCTTGCAGCTAGGGTCTTTTCAGGTTCTCACTTTGAGTGAGATAAGGCCCATTCAGTGAATAGGCCTCTGTAAGTAGTTACTCAAGGGATGGCCCCTTTAATCGAAAAAAAAAAATCAAATTTTTTTTTGGAAGACTCTCAGGGCTCCTGGCCAAAAGAGAAATAGTTACTATTCAGTATTTACATCACTCTGTGCTAGGAGGGCAGGGACCTATTGTCCAATCTCTGAGCTCCAGAGTGAACTGGGTTTGATGGAATGCTAATAAAACTCCCCCTAGGCCCAATATTATAACTTCGTTATAGGCCTGGCCCCACTGAGCAGCAGGCCCACTGTACCTACCTAGCCCCCACACCCCCTTCCCCCGCCAATGTCCTAACTTCTTCATATATACCTCACTGCTCACTGGAACAATGGTTGATTTTGAGATAGGGAAGCAGAAGAGGAGAAAAATCTTGGTTGCAATACAGTAATTAGTTATTAAATGCAAGAGAGAAATACTTATTTCTCTCCCAAGTCCGATGGGAAAGGTTTTTTATTTATCCCAAATTTATTTCCCTTCTGCAAAAATTCAAGGCTCTTTGGACAGCACTGTAAGGCCAGAGACCTTTTAGCCAAAATCAGAATATGTAACCCTAGAATTTGGAATGCTAGACAACATTACATTAGAGTTAGAAGAAACCTTAAAGGTCATCTACTCACCTCATTTTAAATGAGGAAACCAGGACGGGAGAGGTTGACTTGCTCAAGGTCACTTGAGTAGTGAGTGGCTGAACAGAAGTGATACACATATACCCATGCTAGCTGGCACTTCCTTACACACATTATCTCATTTGAACCTCACATCAGCCCTGTAAAATAAGTGCTGTAGTTATTCTCTTTTTATAGATGAGAAAATTGAGTCTTAGGGTAAAAGACATTGCCATGGTCATACAAGTGTCAAAGACCATGTCTTCCAGATACCAAACCCAATACTACCACATCAACTCTACAACATTGCCCTTGATACCGTGATAATATACTTAAACCATCGTTGAATTATTGTGTCCTTCATAATTTATATTTGTAATATAACATAGTTCCTTTTTCCAGTGGAATACATTCAGAGTATTGCTTAAGATTACTTTGTGATATTGTATTTGTTAAGATTTATTTCTAAAGCATTAACTTTTATTCAAAATTTTAAGTTTAAAAATAGGTCAGCATCCATGAAATTGGAAGATTAAAATTGGTGCTACACCTACCACCCACCCCCCAGTTTGCATCATCAGAGAAGTTAGGTGGATCTAAACTGCTATGATTTACTCAGACTTCCACATGGGTGGACACCTGGGCTTAGTGCTAAAGGCTGCCCCTGGTTAGTAAAAGACACCAATTTTCTCACTGAGTTCAATTAAACTCTAGTGTATGAATATACAACTGCAGAAGTTGCTTGTTATTCCTATAGCAACCTCATCAATTTAGATAATTCTAATGTCTTTTACCAATATGATAAACCTTCCCCACTTGAATAGGAACATTAACTCAAATGCTAATAAGTTCCATGTAACATGCTGATGATAAATCAGTTCTTCTAGGCTTTCACTAACATTTTATTTAATGCTAACATTTTTCTCTTTAAATGTACTTGGTTGACATTTCAAGGAAATTCAAATATTTCTTTTGACATCTACTACATTATCATAACAATAGACCCTAGTGAGGTTTCTCAGGTTAGGTAAGTTTTTATACTTAAAAACAGAGGGTTTTGTTTTGTTTTTTAAACAATAGGAGAATGTTGGAGGAGTTAGCTGAAGAAAATTAAATGTCCTTTATTACATTTGATCTTTCTACCTTCAGTTTTTGATGTAGGTGTGGATTTTGGTGTAGGAATGTGTGTGGTGCAGTGATGGGTTATCAGTAAAAATCCTTCAGTTAGCATGTTTGTGTGTGTGTGTGTATATATATATGTATATATATACACACATAGGTACAAATATATATATACTTTATTATGTATATATGCAATAAATATAAACAGTTTTATATATAAATGTAAACATGTATGCAGTATTGGATTATTAGTAAAAATTATTCAATATAGGTATATATTACATATGTTACATTATATTTATAATTAATGTACAATATAAGTGTAAAAACATAGATCATAAATGTAAATATGTCTATAAGTATATATGCACACATATATGCATATACATTTATGTGTATATGTGTGTACATATATATATATATACACACACATCTACATATATTATTTCTGCATCCATCCTTCTTAACAAAAATGTTCTCACTGGAGATAAACTAGAACTTTTTGTTCTAAGCCCATTTCATACTCCTTAAACCAAATTACAGGGGCAGCTAGGTGGCACAGTGAGTAGAGCACTGACCTTGGAGTCCAGAGGACCTGAGTTCAGTCACTTGACACACTTACTAGCTGTGTGACTTTGGGTAAGTCACTTAACCCCAACTGCCCTCCAAAAAGCAAAAAAAAAAAAATACAAAATGATCCTGGTGTAGCAGCAAGTACCCTACCATACCTAGGGTGGCTGCCAACACAGGTTCTTAGATCTGCCTTTTTTTTTTTAATCTGCTTTTCTAAAGGAAAGCAACACAAAATGAGTTAACAATCTTACTTTAATCAAACATATGTCATTTACCTAGTTCAGGGGGAAAAGGTCAGCACCCCAAACTTCAGAGAATACAGAGGTTACAAGCAGACAACAAATACAGAGAAACATCAGCAGACAGGCTTCCAGCTGTCTCACCATTACATCCATACCTAGTCAGTTACCAGAGAGGGAAGCACCAACATCTGGGTTTGAAAGCCAGGGGGGCTCAACAGCTGCCCAGAGTCTCATCTGGTCAAATCACACAACTCTTCTCAAAGTGAGCCCCAAAACAAAATCTCACATCAGAGTATATATAGACTTCTCCTGGCTCAGAGAATGTCACAGCCGTCTTGACCCACTGCCCAATCATAAAGTATCTAGTTGTGGGTATTTCTGAAAAAAAAAAGCCTCCCACCACAGCTTCCAGGTGACCACATTCAGCCTATTAGGGGGCAGAATATATTTTCAAATCAAGGAAGGTTCTCAGAGTCACTTTAGCCTATCAAAGGGCCTAGGGGCAGGGAAGATCTTAAATTCCCATTCCCATAACACTTAATGTAATTTAATGCCAAGCAAAGACAACTTCCATGGTTCAGCATAGTAACTCTCCATTTTATTCAGTGACAAATTAAGGAAAAACATTTACAGAACACAGAAAATCAAAATATAGCATGCACCAAGTATGATTCAATAATTTCCAAGTACTACTACACCCCTGGAAAGTACATTCATTTAGTCAATCACAAAGTCTCTCTTCTCAAATAGAGATTAAGATTAGTTTCCAATCAAAAACAAAGTATATTCATTTGGTCAATCACAGAGCACAAAAAAGTCCCAAATTTCCCACCCCTGGATCACAACTGAATTACAATTTCCATCAGTTAAAGCCAAGCACCTTCTCATAAGGGGCAGTAGAGAGCACAAAGGCCATCTACCCCTGAGCTATAGCAAGATTAAGATATCATCACAGCATTTAATACCCAAAAAGAGGTCTTTTCTTCATCTGGACAAGAGGCAAGTTCTCAACAATCTCTGTTCCTGGGAAGACAAAGCTTAACAAAGCCACAATATACATTGCCTGTGTCCTCATCAATTCACTCTCTGGCTGCAGAACAGTCTCAGGACCTCTGAATATCAGCAAGACCCTTCCCCAGGATTTCTATAAACATACAACAAGAAAATCCTTCTTCAGGGCTTCTAAACCAACAGCAAGGTTCCAGAACCTCTGCAACAACAGCACTGTTCTTCACCAGTGGACAAATCTGGCAAAACAACATCAAAACAGACAGACAAAATACCGCATCACAGCCATGTCTCTTCAGTCCTCGGCAGCTCTAGGTGGCAGCTCTCAAAAGTCCTGGGCAGGTCCAACTGGCCCTCAGCAAACCTCTTTCTCTCTCTTCTTCCATGATGCTGCTCTTAAAAGTTCTTCTGCCTCTTTCTGCTTGGGTCTTCTCTCTAAATCCACAGCACCAGCTCCTCCCAGTTCAGCCCTCTCTTTTCACGTCAACAAGTCAATCCCACAAATGGGATTCAAACTCTGGGTTTCAACACTCAACCTGAAAACCAAACCAATACAGGGGGATCTTTAAATGCCATTGCTGTTACACCTGGAGAAGAAGAAAATTGTAAACAAGAGTTACTAATTGGAGGGGGAAAGGAAATTTTAATTGTTAAATTAATATCGTGGAGTTCCTACTTGTTGTTTTCTCTCAGAGTACTCTTCCCCATCCCTCTTAGGGTAAAGGGAAACTTAGGCAAACTGGGTCCAATCAAAAGTGGATCAAAATTGTCACAGCTTGTGCAGAGCTCTGTGCATCAGGTTAGAGGGGCAGAGACTTACACACTTCCTAACTGACACTTGTGCAACCATGGATACTGACCCTGGCCAAGGGATTCTATAAAGCTTTCAGCCAGACTTCCTGTCTTTGGATGTTTTTAAAAACCAGACGTTGTCTCCAGGATTCCATTAAGCTTTAACTCTGTGCTTTTTTTTTT
>NW_027185712.1:31490120-31518762 GCF_028583685.1 Petaurus breviceps papuanus
AGAGAGAGAGAGAGAGAGAGAGAGAGAGAGAGAGAGAGAGAGAGGGGAGAGAGAGAGAGAGAGAGAGAGAGAGAGAGAGAGAGAGAGAGAGAGAGAGAAGAGAAAGGAAGAGAGAAGAGGAGAGAAAAAAAGAGAGAGAAGGAGAGAGGAGGGGGGGAGAGTGGGAGAGTGAACGAGTCCTGGTCCACAAGTCCAAAAGACCTGGCTTCAAGCCTGGCCTTTGACACTTACTAGTTTTGTGACCATGAGAAACTCAGTTTCTCTGCTAAGCATTTTCCTCATCACCTAGATAGCTGTTGTGAGGCTCAAATAAGATAATATATGTAAAGCACTTTGCGAACCTTAAAGCTTTATAAAAATGCCAGAGATTAATACACAAAGAGATATAAGTTTGATTTGTAACCTAATGTTCTCATCATAATATTCCTGTAACAAATGAGCAAAAGAAGGTATTTGGAAAATACTGAAATGGTGTATTAGTGTTAGGTACATTATTTGTGTGTTTGTTTTATATATGTGCATCTACATGACCTATATTAATAGTAACTGGCTTTAAGATTTACAATTTGAATCTAATAGGGGCTGTTTCTTTCATAACCTTTAGAAAAATCTGTGTGTGTGCATATAAAATACATTTTATGTTTATGCGTATATGTTATGCTTGTGTGTGTAAACAGATAGGCACACATATATAACATTCTAACAAATTACCCTGGAGAAAAGCAGCTAAATAGCACAGTAACTAGAGTGCTAGGAGTCAGGAAGACTCATCTTCAAACACTTTAGCTGTATGACCCTGGGCCAGTCACTTAACCCTGTTTGCTTCAGTTTACTCATCTGTAAAATGAGTTAGGGAAGGAAATCCCTCCAGTAACTTTGCCAAGAAAACCCCAAATAAACGAGGTCATGGAGTCAGACACAATTGAACAAGAACAGAAAGAGAGAGACAGAGAGGAGAGAGAGATTCTAATTCTGAAGGAGAAAAAGTGAAAAAATGTTATTAATGTAAAATTAACATCTTAGTTTCTAATTATTTTCTCTCAAAGCACCTGGTTACTCTTAATTTAAAGGGAATAAAATACTCTGTCTGTGTGTGTGTTTAGGGAATGTCGCCCTTTGGTTGTTGAGGGAAAGTAGAACAAATGTTGCTAGTTTCTTGAAGTCCATTCAGCCATTTCATTTTTGCTTTTAAAATGCTTTGCATGAATCAAGGCTAAATCAGGAGCATAATATGGTTGACAGAATCTCCTCTCTATCTTTGCAGTTTTGCTAAGAATTCCCAAGACAATTTGCTGTTGCAAATTGCAAGGCTAGCAACTAAAGGAATAATAAAAGTTAAATGAAATTTTTTGACCATAACTCAAATAAAAGTTTAGCTTGGAAAGAACTAAATGGCAGCAACTTCAAAAGGTTATAAAAAAAATCCAGATTTAAATGTTAAGGGATTTTCTAGTAAATTGTTGAGTGTAGCTAACTGGGCTCTGGAATCACAAGAGCTGAACTTGCCCTGGAGCTCTGTGCTGAAAGCTGTCTGCAGCTGCATCTCATCAGAGACACCAGCAGATGTCAGCAGATGCACAGCAGAAGAGGCATCTGTGCAGCCTGACAACCACAGTTCAGTAGGAGAGCAAATAGCAGCCTTGTTGGAAGAGAAGGAATTCCTACACCTCACTAAGGCGAATTCCCCTGCACAGAGAGGCCCCTTAAGTCCCCAGCTACAAGTTTGCCCTTCATGTCTATCGATGTAATCGATGGTTCTCAGGTGGGTGCTGGGACTGACTTGTCCCAGCTAGAGAGAGCCAATTGTTAAATTTTCAAGGTAAATATACCTTAAAATTTGGCGATCTCTACAAATTAGGGCTTGCTTTTATTGTATTGTTGATTGTTTAGACTTACGAAAGTAATGGAGAATATGTTAATAATTCAAATAAAACTTTGAAATGTATCCTGTTTATATCTTTTTTCACCCCTCAAATTGTGGGTTGTTAAACATTTACTAGCATACTTCTCCCTGAAAAGGGATTGTAATCATATTATGTAAGGAGATGTCTTTCTCATCTTTTATTTTGCTATTCTACTTAATTACATGTGTTTTGGTTGCTTGTTTTTTCCTTTTTTTACTTGAATGTCCTCTGGTCTTTTGGTGGAAGAAACACCTCACTCAGTGGAGTTTCTTGATCAGGTGCCTGCTAACTCACAATCTTCTCAACCTGGGGTCCCAGCTGATGGTGGTCCCACATGCTTTGTATACATATAATAAATAAAATTTCCTGTTGGATGTTTTGGGGATAAAAAAAAAACCCACAAAAGCTCACTTTTGTTTTGTTTTGTTTTGTTTTGTTTTGAAGATTCTAGTCCAATAAAGAAGTGGGACCTCAGGAAATTTAGTAGAACATATAACAAGAGAAGTATTATCAATAATTATTGGAATCGAGTATATTCTGACATGGGGGATCTGCAAAGTCAGAGCAAACATTGCTTTTTGAGTGTCCCCACTGAGTCATTTAGTTTGGAGGGAGATTGTTCCTCTCCTCAAAGTTGGAGGCTTTACCTACCTTCATGTGCAAATTTGCCTTGCAGTGGTAATGTGGCATCCAGATGCTGCTCTCATATATTCATGGATGAAATGCTGGCTGCTGCCTCTGGCATTCTGTTTTCCATACAGATTACTTCTGCATAAAGAAGTTTTTCTTAGATTCCCTTATGGTCTCATTTTCCAACACTAACTTTCTTTTGTTTTTGCCACTCACCTTTTCACGGTTTTAAAATATCAGATTTTTTTCTCTTTCTCAAATATTTTGCCCATTGACTACACCCCTTTTATTCCAAGATCCTTTACCATGTTTGTTTGCTTTTTAGGGTCCCTTTTAGATTTTTAATGAATACATTTTATCGATATATTTTTCTATTGATTATATTCTTCCTATATCCCTCCTCTTTCTTTCCTGGAGAGGTATCCCATATAATAAATGTTGAAAAAAAAGTTAAAAGAAAATGTAAAGTGTGAACCCCACAAATTCCAATTTGAAACAGTCTGTTCTAAGAAAGAGACAAATGAAATTAGGGTGCGTGCATGGTTTAATTTCTCTCAAGCTGGCTTGATAATACATTGCATGGGAGTTACAGTGCAAAACTGGACACCCCTAAAGGCAGTTGAGAAATGTTTCGATTTGGGATTTGGGGGTACATGATCATAAACCCTTCGAAGAGAAGGTGTTCCCAAGGGGTACCTATAAATTCTGATTGGTCCACATGCCGGGAGGTTGTCTAAGTGATTTAGGTCACTTAATCCTAATCAAAGAGACATCACTTTCCCTGTCTTGGGTCTTGACAATAGGTTGGAATCAACATTTTCTCCATCTTGTCCAAGCAATAGATAATAAACTCATTTAGATTAGATCTTAAAAGTCCTTCCAAGGTAGAAAGAAAGGGGGGTGGGAAAGCTCTCTAAGATAATGATTACTAAGAAAAATCCTTTCTCACAAAAGAGAAAGAAGAAACAAAACAACCAAATGAAAAGAATCAATATGTTGAAAAACTATGCATTGATTCACACTGTTGGACTTCCATCCCTTGCAAAGGTTGTAGAAGGAAAAATCTTCTATCACCTCTTCTTTGGGGCCATGGTTGTTCTTTGTAATTTTTTTAATATTCACTTTCAGTTATTAGATTTTTTGGTAGTTTTTCTTTCCATTTACATTATTGTAGTGATTTTGTATATTATTTCCTTAGTTCTGCTTACTTCTTTCAGTTCATATAAGCTTTTCCATGCTTCTCTTTATTCATGATGTTTCAATTATTTCCCACCTAAATCTGGGAGCACAGAAGGATCAGAGTATCTTAGGTTTGCTTTAAACATATAGCCATACTTGCATGGAAAACAAGATTATGTGACCTAAGAAATTTTTGTTTAATTGAATTTTTGTGTCATATATACATATACACACATATTTGTATATGAATATGTATATATAACAAAGAATTTACAGTAAGAAACTTATTTCTTGAAGCATAGTAATATTCACACAAATGTGCCACAGTTTATTTAGCCACTCTGTTTTCAGTTTTTTTTGCTGCCAAAAGAAGTACTATTATAATTATTTTAGTGTGTGGAGGCTTTCTTTTTTGAATATGTTATTTAATATGATTGTTTCAAGCCTAATTTCTGCCAAAAGGTTCTCCCATTTTTCCAACAGTTTATATAAAATGATGAGGTTTTTCCTCAGCAATTTATTTTGTCGAGCTTATCAAACACTGGGTTACTGAGTTTCATTATTTCTGATCCTCCCTTGTCTGATGTATTCCATTGATCTGCTTCTCTTATTTTTTTAATAAGTTCTGAATGGTTTTGATAACTGCTGCTTTATAATATTGTTTGAGGCCTAGAGGTGTAATTCCCCATTCATTCTTACTCTTTTCATTATTTCCCTTCATAATTTAGATCTTTTGTTCCTTCAAATACATTTATTATTTTAGTACCACAAATAATCTCTGTGGTAGTTTAAATGAAATAGAATTATTAAAATGGTAAATTAACTTTGACAGTATTGACATTTTTATTATTTTGGCATGGCCTAACCATGAGCACTGAATCTTCCTTAAGCTTTTAAAATTTTTTTTAAATTTCTCTAAGGAACAACATGTAACTGAATCTATACAAGTATTTTGTGTGCTTTAGTACATTGACCCCCAATTATTTTATGAATTTTGTAATTATTTGCAATAGAATTTCCCTTTTTATTATTGCCTCCTGGTTTTTTATTTTTATAATACAGTAGTGGTCTCAAACTCAAAAAGAAAAAAGACTACTAACTTTTTACAGACAGCATATTGACTCAGGTTGAAAATGTGATATTATCTGCTTTATTGTATTTTATATATTAGTTAAATGTTTTCTAATTACATTTTAACCTGGTTCCACTGCCCTCAGGAGTGCTGTGGGACTCTTGTGGCCAGTGGGCTGCATGTTTGATGTCTATTATAAAGAGAGACAGCTTTTTTGTGCGGGTTTGTTTTGTAGCTTGCAAATTTGCTGAAGTTGTTATTTCAGTTTCTATCTTTGCTGATTTCCTAGGATATTCTAAGTAAGCTGCTTTGTCTTTAGCAAATATGGGTCCTTCCTTTCTTGATTTAATTTTTTTGGAATGAAATAGGAGACCATCTGATATAGAACATTGCACATAGTGTTCTTCCCTATTGGTTCCATCATATTTGTCTGTTTTCCTTCTTGGATTTTGACCTCAACATTATATTTATGAACATGAATATACATATCTACATGTGCAATTCCTAACAAATAACTTGTTACATTGATACCAAGAAGCTTAATTCCATTTTATTGCTTTGGCATATATGTATATCATTATCAGTGCTTTTACTTAGTTTAGCTCTTCTGTGGAGAGCTTTCAACAGATAGGCTAAACCAGGTTTAGGGCAAATGACAGGTCTAAAATGCATTGGTGAGTTAGAGGCATGTCTATTCTAAGCATGTAAAGACTTTCTTTGGTAGAATGAACAGATGAGAATAATTTGTTGCAATGGCCATGAAGGTAGCTGAAACAAGATATGTGGAGTGCTTAGAACTTGGTTAGACATTGAAGATGCCAAGATCATCTACTGTATCCCAAGCTATCTCCATTCATCTTGATTTTTGTCTTGCCATTGGACTTTGATGACTCAGGAAAAGAGTGATGCTGAGCTTTGTACAGCTCAGCCACACTTAAAGTCCATTCATGCACAAAGCAAGATATCACCTCATGATGTCATTGGTCCTTTACTAAAACAACAGATGAACAATGATATCATCATACTTGAGGATTCATGGTAATAAACAATCAGAAAACACTGACGAAAGTGTATCAATCCCTTGATAATCTGTCTTAACTTGGTATCTCTGAGCTTTTTATTTTAAATATTTTTATAACTGTATTTCAATGTAATTGATTTCATTTGAATAGGTATATTCCTATGTATGTTTTAATGTATTTAATAAACACAAGATAATTTAGGCACTGCAACTGGGAAGGAGGAGGGGTCAGAAGATGTCTAGTTGAGCCTTAGAGGAAACAGGGATGCTAAGAAGGGAGGTGAGAATGAAGTATCTTCGTGCCATAGGGTCTGTCTAGGCCAGTGGAAACACATGGATATAGATGAGGAAGTGTCACAAAGAAGGTTAGTTTACCTGCACCATGGTGTGTCAAGGCAGGTAATGATTGGAAAGGTAGAGTGGGATCAGTTTTCCAGAGTCTTTAAATGCCGACATAAATACATCTAAGTTTTCATGTTTTCTTCATCATTTCACCCCAAAGAAGAGGAATTAATGAACAGGAAAGGAATTAGGAGCATGAAGATTTTGTGCATATTTATAGGCTCTTTGTTTTCCTCAAATTGATCTGACCATTCAGTTCTTCTTCCTTACTCTCTTCCTCCCTTTCCTCCTCCTCCTCCTCTCTTTTCTCCTTTTTTCTCTTTTTTTCCTCCACTTCCTCCTTTCTCCTCATCACCTCATTTCTGTAGCACTTTACAACCCTATAAGGTAGTACAAGTACTATTACTATTTTAAGATTAAAATTCATTCTACTCAACAATACTTTATTAAGTACCTACTCTGTGTAAGTAAATCCTGTAAAGCAAATGGAGAAGTTTTGAATGCTGTGGGTAAGTTCACTTACCTTGGTAATGTACTTTCCAGGGATGGACACATTGATAATGAGGATGACACAAAGCTAGCTCAGTGTTTGGGAGGCTCCGAAGAATAGTATAGAAGAGAAGAGGTGTTAGACTGACTACCAAACTGAAGATCTACAGAGCTGTTGTGCTGACCTCATTGTTGTGTGCCTGTGAAACCTGGACAGTCTACCAGGAAACTGAATCATTTCCATTGAATTAATTGTCTTAGGAAAATTCTAAAGATCACCTGGCAGAATAAGGTACCAGACACTGAGGGCCTTACTTGAACTAAAGTGCCAACCATTCAAACTCTGCTTCAGGGAGTTCGAACATAAAATGTATGCTTGTCAAAAAAGACTATTTTATGGAGAACTCACACAGGCCAAGCATTCACATGGTGGTCAGAAGAAGCACTACAAGGACACTCTCAAGATCTCTCTCAAGAACTTTGGAATTGATTATGTGACATGGAAGACACTGGCACAGGACCACTCAGCATGGCGTGCCCACATCAGAGAAGGTGCTGTGCTCTATAAACAGACCAAATTAAAGGTAGGATGGAGAGGCAAAGGCAAATTTGGAGAAGCCACCCCAAATGTTCATACGGACTATTTCTACCAGACCTTGGTAGAGCATTCCAAGTTCCCATTGGTCTGATCGAAACTTGTCTTTAGCAATAGTAATGTTATTTCAGTTCTCTTTGAGAATAAAGGACAACAACCAACTCTGTGTAAGTCAGGGCGCTAAGGGCTAGAAATATACAGAAAAATTAACATCTGCCCCTTCCCTAAAGGGACTTCCTACCTAATTGTGATGAGAAAGCCTGAGGATCAGAAAGCTTAAGTGACTGACTCATTGTCCTAAAGCTGGTTAGCAGTAGAGCTGAGATTCAAACCCAAGTTTTTCAGGGCTCTTTCTATTACACTTCTGTGTTATACATAGTCATATAGGAATATGAATAGACACATGTAGCTGAAAGCATAACCCAACTTTTAAATTATTATTTTTTTGCTTTTTGGAGGGCAATTGGGGTTAAGTGACTTGCCCAAAGTCACACAGCTAGTTTTTGTGTTAAGTGTCTGAGGCCAGATTTAAACTCAGGTCCTCCTGACTCCAGGGCCGGTACTCTATTCACTGGACCACCTAGCTGCCCCTATAACCCAACTTTTAGCATATTATTTTTCACAATCACATATAATTGAAGATATAATTCCACTATCTTTGTTCCATTCAGATGCTGTTGCTGTTCGGTTATATCTGACTCTTTGTGACCCCTTTTGGGATTTTCTTGGCAGAGATACTGGAGTGGTTTACCACTTCCTTTTCCATGTCATTTTACAGATGAAGAAATTGAGGCAAACAGTGTTAAGTGACTTGCCCAGGGTCACACAGCTAATAAATAAGAGTTTTGAACTCTCATCTTCCTGACTCCAGCCACCCAACTGCCTTAAGTATCTGGGAACTGGATGAACAATGAGAAGTGGGGAGATAGGGGAAAAGTGTTTGGGATAAACAAAAAAGGTAAATCAGTTAATTGCTCTGGCTCTCAGTTTCCTCCTCTATAAAATGAAGGGGTTGGACTAGATGACCTCTAAGGTGCCTTCTACCTCAAAATCTTTGTTTTTGTGGTTTATGTCAGAGTTCTGATGTTCTAAGTATGGACAACAGAAGGCCCAGAGCTGAGATCTGGACAGAAGACTTATTTGTGAGGCCATTAGATGTCACTCTATAGCAGAGCCAGTGAGCTGGTAAATTACTCCTCACTCCTTCCTCCAAGGAAGGGGCTGGAATGGAATCCTCCCAGATCACATCTTTCTCCACTCTCAGGCTCAGAGGGAAAACCTTCTCCTCTAGTCACAGTCCATAGGGTTCCTTCCCTTCACTGAGGATGAAGACTGTCCCCAGGACACTCTAGTGTCAAGCAACTCAGATAACTAAAGATCTATTAGAAAAGCTTCGGGTTTTTCAATGGTTCTAGATCCACAAAGATTTTTTTTCTACTGGTTGGAGTTGCTTACAAAAATATAGATTTTTTATTTTTTGTACAGGGTATCAATGAAATTTTCTAGCCTCAGCCCTCTGGTGAGAAAGGAAGTGTCTTCTGCTATTAGACAGGGGGCAGCTAGCTGGTAAAGTGGATAGAGTGCTGGGTCTAGAGTCAGAAGACTCATCTTTCCAAATTTAAATCTGATTGTAGACACCTACTAACTGTGTGATTCTGGGAAAGTCACTTAACTCTGCCTCAGTTTCCTCAAATGTAAAATTAGCTGGAGAAGGGAAGAGCAAACCACTCCAGTATCCTTGCCAAGAAAACCCCAAATGGTGTCATGAAGAAGCAGACAGGACTTTAATGACTGAACAACAATATTAAACAGAGAGTAGAATCTCTGCCCCATCTTATACTTTCTAGATTTTGGCTAATCTTTGTGTTTTCCATTAACTCCCTCTGTAGCCCACCTATGGTAAAATAAACCATTCATGACATCTCAAGTTCAAAATACTGTTTTACATGAAGGGAAACTGAATAAAAATCAATTTTAAGCACAAAACACATAAATCAGAAATAGGTCTGGGTTGTTACCAGCTCACTGGGATAGATAGGGAGTAAAACCCTCTATGATATTTGGGAACTTTTCCCACTAGTATTAAGGGGATGATCACTTTTCTAACTTAGTCTGAAGCCCTTCTGATTCCTAGAGCAGCATCTGTCCTTGAAACTTGCCCAGGTTCTAATCCTGAACTGAATATAGCAAAGGCTTCCCCAGGGACCTTATCAATGTCCCTGGAAAAGCCACTCAGCTCCCATGACATCCTCTGGTCTCTGGCTCTTCTCATTCTTATTCCTCCTGATATCTCCTATCACGTTTATTTACTTACTTTTTTAATCTGTTGTGTAGACTTTTAAGTTTAGATCTATGTCACAGCCATATACAGTCCAGTCTCATAAACCACAAAAGTGGACATCTGATCTATTAAGGCCATGGGTTCCCCAATCCAAATCTACCAATTGACTTTACTATTAGTTTTTCAAAAAATTTTTGGAATGGAGAAATCTTTGTCCTTCCCCAAATGCCTTCCTATGGGACATATTATACTATATTTGGCATTTACCATTAGTGATTATATTGGGGTTTTTTTTCACATAAGTGTATTCTATCTCTCCAACTAAATCATAAACTCCCTCAAGGGCAGGGACTATGTTTTTTTCCCTCTTTTTACTGTATACTAAACCTGCTATATAATTCAAAACATATACAGCAAACAAAACTCATTTATTAAATGTCTAGTGTGAAAAGTACTGTACTCTACTGGACACTAGAAAAGACAGACAAAATAGGTATAACGGGTTCCCTGTTCAGTGCCTTTCAAATGATAGGCACTCATTTCTTGATTAACATTTATTGATTTATAGAATGGGTGGACTTGAGGAATTTTCCATAGCTATAGTATGACTTCTTTGAATACCCATTGTCCCCCAAACTAAGAAATGTCTTTTTGAGGTATGTTCAATGACTAGAATATTCTATTCTGTGAACTTCTTCAAAGTACCTTGTCAGGCAGGTTTACAAAGGGCCATCAGGTCTTTAGATATACCATAAATAAAAAGAAAAAAAGTATGCAACAGAGAGAAATACTAGAAGAATGTTAGCTTATCAATCTTTGCTTTCCTAAATTGTGCCCATAGGGTTTTTATTTTTCTAGTTGCTGGTTTGCAGTGTCTCCTTCTTGGCCTCACTGCATCCATTTTTCTCTCCTCTACTAGTGGTCCTCCACAGAGTTTAAGAATGCAAGGTTGACCATGTCACTCCCTTTTTCAAGGATTGGCTCCTGATTACTTTTAGGACAAAAAGCAAACTCCATGGCTTGGCGTTTTAAAATCCTTGTTTATTTGGATCCAGTCTAACTTTTTAGGGTGATTAGATATGATCCTCTTCTCCAACCAGGATGGCCCACAGACTGTTCCCCATACATGACAATCCATCTCCTGTCTCCATGTCTTTGCACAAGCCCCCTGCTATGCTTGAAATGCTCTTTCATTTTACCTTTGACTTTCTCCTCTTCTCCATCCCATCCCACCCCAGTTCCCATCGAGGCTCAACTAAAGAGCCATTCCCTTCAAGAAGATTTTCCTAATTCCTCTAGGTGGTAGTGATTTACCCATTGCCAAATCACTATGTATTTTTTGGAGTAAGTGTATGATTGTGAGAATGTGTATGTGTATGCATATGCTTATGTATTTGCCTATGTATGTATGTAGTCCCCCAAATATATGTATAAATGTATGTATATATAATACATATCTATTTATCTACACCTGTGTGTATATGCATACATATATGTGCAAGGATTTAGTAAGCACTTACTACATGATGCTAGGCACTGAGAATTCAAATTAAAAAATGAGGCAGAGTGCCTGGCATACAGTAGGTGCTTACTAAATATTTTGTTGTTTAGTTAAAAATAAAGAAGGGAAATTTTTAAAATGATGCTGAATATTATAGAATATTATGTATATAATAGGCACAATATTCATACAGAAACATTTATTGAGTGCCTACTATGTATAAGATAAATTAGGTGCAGCGTGATCAATGAAAAGGACACTTGATTTGGAATCATGAGGACCTCGCTTTGAATCCTACACCAGACATTTACTGTCAATTAGACCTTGGGCTAATGCCTTACCTTTCTTATTCAGTTTCTTCATTTATAAAATGAGGGAATTGGACTTGATGGCCTCTGATGGTCATTTCTAGCTTAAAATCTATGGAGATTCAAAGAATTAGAGGAGTGCATCCCTAGCCTTGTGGAACAACAGTCAGCACTGTCCCCCTACTTGTCATTCTGGCTTTGCCCCAGATCCCTGAAATTCTAAGTGGTCATTGTTTCCCACAACTATCGTGACCCAGGACCATCATACTGCTGCACCGGGGCATCTTCATGCATGCTACACTTTACCCTTCCAAGTCCAGCCTCCCTCACTTTCTGCTTCTGGCTCTGGGAAAAGTAATCAGCACTAACGTTTCTGGAAAGGAATCAATTGACCTATGGCTTCAGTCACTATCCCTGTGACTTCCCTGACCAAAATCCTGTTTTCCGGCTGACCTTCCCCATGTTATTTTCACCTAATGGGATGTTTTTGAGGGCAGGGGTTATCTTCCTTTTTTTATTTGTATGCCCAGTGCTTGGAACACAGTGAGTGCTTAATAAATGCTCATTTATTCTTTCATCTACTCTCAGAGGTGTTTGGTTTACTTCTGATGATGAACGAATAGAAATCAAGTATATATGTATATGTGTGTATTCTTCACACACATGTGTTTACATGTATGCATGCTTATGTACATAGATAAATAAAAAATATCATACAATATAAACTAAAATTGGGGTATTAAATATAAAGTTCTATGATCTCTTGTTCAGTACAATGAAAGAGTGCACTATCTAGACCAGATATTAGATATTGAGATTAGCACATTTTGGCATATGGACATGGTAAATTTTCACTTAATAAACTTTCTTATTCTATGAAAAAAAAATCCTTATAGCTCATTGAGAACAAAATAGGTACTTCAATGAGTTGTCCAAATTCTGAATTATATAGATTTTGGAAAATATCTGTGTAATCAACAAAATTCCTTAGTTTATGGTATTTTTCCATGTCAGTATTTTTTAAATGATTGTGATTGAATCTAAAATTAAAAGATAGTTTTGATTCAGTTTGAAAGGTTTTTTTGAAAGAACTCTTATGTCCCACTTGGCTTCTTTTGCCTTGTTTGTTGTTGAATCATATCTGACTGTGACTCTGTATGGGGTCTTCTTAGCAAAAATATTGGCATGGTTTTCCATTTCCTTCTCCAGTGGATTAAGGCAAACAGAGGTTAAATGATTTGCCCAGGGTCACACAGCTAGAGAAGTATCTGATGTCACATTTGAACTCAGTTCCTCCTGACTTCAGGTTCTCTGCTGTAACCATCTAGCTGCCCAGGTACATTATTTACACCCCAGGCATGTTATTTACCCCACTGATTTAGACAAACAAAACCTCTTTCTGTGATAGAAAGTGGGGATTTAGTTGAAAAAGAGAGAAAGAAAAAAAGCAAGTGGGAAAGAAGGGAGTATTATTTAATTTTCTTGTTGGTCTAAAGGTCTTAAAAACTTTTTCAAGAAGATAACTTTTTCCCTAAGATGTTCTTAGAAGATACTTAATGAATGTTCCTACCACTCTCTTTAGAATGCAGCTAATACCCTTTCCCAGCTGGGGACTCTCATTTTAATGAGACAATATTGTATTTCTAAGCAGGAGGCCTCACTTTGAAAAGGGAGTTTGACTAAGAGTTTCAATCCCCTCTGGGAGCTAGGAAAATCAGAGATGCTCCGTGCTGCTTTCAAGCAAGTCTTATTGATTCAGAAATTGTTGGGTCTAAACGAATCAAAACAAAAGAAAAAAACGGTTTTGTAATCTGATCAGCTTTGAGAAAAACTCTTATGTTAAAAGGGGTTTTTGACCCTCACTTTATAACTTTTAGAGATGATGGTATTATTCAAGTTATTAGTTCTCTTAACAGTCATCATCTCATCAATTTTCTCATGATACATTGCATTGCCGCTGCACTTTACACACAGTAGGTCCTTTGTTGCTTTGAATTAGTAATATATTTCTGGTCCTGCAAATCTGCTACATTGTAAGTTTCCTTTAGTATATTACTGAAAGACAAGTAGAAATGGGCAACATGGAACTAGCTCCAGCTTAGGAGAAATACTTGTTAAATTTTCATTATGAGCATTTACACTTCAGAAATAAATTAACACTACAAATCAGAGATGTATTATTTTGCCTATTGTTGAGACTTAAGAAAATGAGGGAGGGGTGCCTAGGTGGCTCAGTGAATAGAGCACTGGCCCCAGAATCAGGAGGACCTGAGTTCAAATCCAGCCTCAGACACTTAACACAAAACTAGCCATGTGACCTTGGGCAAGTCACTTAACCCCATTTACCCTACCTTCCCCCCTCCAACAAAGCAAAAAAAAAACGAGGGAGAAAATGTTAATAATGATTAAATGTAAGAGTATGGTGAAATTACATTTCCCCCCTCAAGATTCAGTTGTTAAGACATTTATCAGCATTTATCTAATGTAGGCATGACAAGCGTATGTGACCAAACCCAAAGTTGAGAAGATACAGATGGGACTTACTCAAAGTCTTTCCATGTCTGTAACACTCAGAGATCAAATGGTTTAGGGACTTACCAGATCAATTTTATGGTTTCAAGCTTGAATGACAGTATATTACTTTATATGATACCTTTTCAATGATGTAAGAATGCTTGCTTTTGAACTAGTGTTATATGTGTGTGTGTATATCATATATTAAATATATGTATATCAATTATGTATAGCAAGTGAGGGATCACTAGACCTATCTCTGACACTTGTTGGTCTTGTGACCATGAATGCAGTTGGTGGCCTAGGCAACTCTCAAGGTTATAAGCTACAGATTTGGTTTTGTACTGCCTTGGTATGGGGAGTTTCCTCATTGGAAGCTCCTTATTATCAATGAAGTCACATTTTCACAGGCCCAGTTCCAATGTGTGATTTCACTGGTATAAGGAGTTCCCAATGAATACACAGGGTTATAAGATCAATATATGTTAGAGGTAGGATCAGAACCCAGGTCTTCCTGATTTTGAGATTAACTCTCTATACATTCAGAATCACTACTTCTGTGATCCCTTGCTTGCTAAACATTATTTAGGATCATATGTATCCTTGATAATTTTTTATACCACTTTTCCCCTATAAGACATCAGTGAGTTGAGCACTTGACTTTGACTCAGGAAGACCTGAGTTCAAATCTTGCCTTAGACACTAACTGTATTACCGTGGGCAAGTCACTTAACTTCTCTCAAACTCAAATTCTTCATCTATAAAATAAGGATAATAATAGCACCTATTTAATAATAATAATTCACCAGCCAGCATTCATATAGCACCTATCATGTTCCAGGCACTGTGCTAAGAGCTTTACAAATATTATCTTGTTTGAGCCTTGTAACTACACTAAGGAGTGCTATTATTATTCCCATTTTACAGAGGAGGAAATGGAGACAGAGGTTGAGTGACTTACCCAAGTCACATATATAGTAAATTCCAGAGGCTAGATTTGAAATCAGGCCTTCTTTACTGTGAGACCATTGCTTTATTCAAAGGGTTTTGGTGAGATAAAATGAGACAGCATGTAAAACCTTTTGTAAGCCTTAAAGCGCTATAAAAGTGCTAGCTATTGTTGCTATTTTTATTGTACTGTAGCTACTTTATACTCTGTTGCCTGAACTTTTTATTCTTCTGAGAGCATGATGGTCTATGATTCAGAGACATTTAGCATCAGTTGGAGAATACTGGCATTAAAAAAGATGAGCTTTTGGTTACAGCGACCACCTTAGGCTCATTGAAAATTATATATACAGATTAATACAGAGCACACAGGAAAAATTAGAATCAATAAAAATTTAAGACACATTTAATTGTTGAAAGATTACAAGATTTATAACAATTTTTGAATAATTTCCATTTTTAAAGTTTCTGTTTTGGGGAAAGCAATTTATTATATTGTACTTTAATGAAATATAACAGATATGAGTATTTTCAATTTCCATATAAACATTGCTTATGCCCTTCGTGTTCAAGTGCAATAAGCAATATAATGCAATGTTTATTTGTGCCATGAGTCTAAATGTCTGGTGGTTGTTTGTAGATAATAAATTGAGATCCATCATTTGACTTAAACAGGACCTTATTTATGTATATTGTATGAAAGAATAACCATTGTTTTGTATCTAATATTAGAGCAAATTTGCTATCAGCCTGTGTTTTCTGAATTTCTGCTTGAAGAAAATATTTATGTTACACAGACCTGAGACTTCTTGAGTAGTCTGCAAGTCTTTGGCTGATTCAATTCTTTATTCCAAAGTATTATTTCTGACTTTCTATGTCATTACCTTTGAATTGAAACCACCAATTTGTTAGGGTATATGCTGGCCAAGTTTAGAAGATCTTTTAACTTCCTCAGAGAATTTTTCAACTTCGTTTTCTATAAAGAAATATTGTTGTATAAACTAGTTTATCTTCATGGTGGTCTGTTTGCTAATACTTATAATCAACTGTCTCTCCAGAAGATTTTAGGATAATGCTTAGCAGCCAGTCTGTTAATGTTGAAGAGCCAAGTAAAAGTATGTAAATATCAAATTCATAGGAAGTGATCTTCCTTTATTCTGAAAGTCAGGGATCGCTTGGGCGACATGATAGATGTGGGTGGTTGTGTGTGTGTGTGTGTGTGTGTGAAAATCTCTATAATCCTTAGGTTTCATGCTTTTGGAAAAGTTTTCTATACATTTTATCTTTTAATTTATTCAAGAAGCATCTTACTTCCAGTATTTGTAAAGGTAGATTGAAACACAGAGCAATAAAAGACTGTGGGGATTATTGATTTTACAGCTGGAAGAGACTTTAGACATCATTTAGTCCTATATTCTCGTTTTCCAAATGAGGAAAATGAAGTCCAGAGGTAAAGACACTTCTCCAAAGTCACACAGGTAGTAAAGTAGGAGAATATAAAACATTTGAAGCCTGTTCCTATGGCTCCAAATTAGAGATCTTTATAGACATTTAAGAATAAAAGACAACCAAATTTAGGCTCTCAAACTTTTTCATTTGTCCTCTTACAAATCATCTTGCTCCTAAACATCTAAAAATTTTAAGCCTCATTTTCCTCCTTAAAAGAACCAAATGATGAATTGAAATGTATTTTTGTGATAAAATTATGCAACCATTTCATGGTGTCAGGTGGGAAAGGACAATCTTTTCTCTCTCTCTCTCTTTTCTTTTCTTGCTTTTTGGAGGGGGGACTGTAGGGCAAGTGGTGTTAAGTGATTTGCCCAAGGTCACATGGCTAGTTTTTGTGTTAAGTGTCTGAGATCAAATTTGAACTCAGCTCCTCCTGACTCCAAGGCCAGTATTCTATTCACTGTGCCACTTAGCCACCCCTTTTTTTCTTCTCAAGAAGAAACAAATTACATGAAAGTTTGTAAAGGCAAGGAAAGAAGTAGTTAACACCTTCTTTCAGCTATTTAATTATTTAGCAGCTTGTTTTGTTCAAGTTTCTTTTAAGCCTTGCCCATGATTACATCAAGTCTTTGTTAAGAAACAGAACTTGTGAACTCCTGTTGCTCATGCAACAGGAAGGCGCAGAACAGGGGTAACAACAATGCAATATTTACAACACCCACGGTGGTTATGAATATGCTGGTATAGTTGTGACTCACAAAATGTAACAGGCTTTCCACATAAAGACAGAACTAAAGCCTTTATTCAAATACCAGAAAATTGAGTCCCAGGACCAGAAAGTCAAAGCCATTACAGTAACCACGAAGTTGGTAGACATGGTTAATGCAGTGAACACCCACATTCCCAAGCCTTCACAATTGAACAGTTTCCTTCAAGCAGGGATCCCCCTCTCTTACTCATGGTAGCTCCTCAGCCTGGTTCTAAGAAGCTCTCAGCAAAAGCTCCCAGAAGAAAAGTCTCAGCAGAAGCTGCATTCTCAAAATCAAAATCACTTTCTCCAGCCTCCATGAGGCTTGCTCCAAGAAGTTCTTCAAGAAGTTCCCCAATGGGGCGACCAGGTAGCACAGCGAGTAAGAGCACCGGCTTCAGTGTCGGCATGACCTGGGGATCAAATCCGGTCTTAGCACCACACTTAGCACCACACCCAGAAATAACTGGCCGTGTAACCTTGAGCAAGTTACTTAACCCTGATTGCTTAAAAAAAAGAAAAAAAAGAAAAAGTTCCCCAAGAAGTTCTGCATCTCCAGCTTGTGCTCTTCCTTGTACACAGTATTAGCTCCTGCCTGTTCCACCACTTTGTGTTACATCAGCAAGAGGGGTTCATACCTTCTGTTTCTTTAACAGAGGCTTGATATAATTAACTTGAAACTAAGTGCTAAGTACCTGTTTACTTGCCAATCAAGGGCATGGAAGATCTTCAAATACCATTAACATTACAACAGGGAGAAGCTTAATGGCCATATATAAGGAGAAGCCCAGGCTGGGAGAGAGCAGAACTGAGAGAGCACTTGTGGTATCAGATTTTGAGAAGGGAACATTTGTGGTGGTGGCACTCTGTTTGTCTCTTCTGTCTGTGTTGAGTTTTGTTTGTGATGTGTGTTGAGTACTCAGACCTTGTTGGTGGGTCTGTGTTGATTTCACAGGCAGATAGTGAATTGATGATGGTGCCGGCAAGATGCATGAATGTTATTGTGGCTCTTTTAAGCTTTGTCTTCCCAGAAACAGGAACTATGAAGGACTCAAGGTGGACTGGACACTGTGAACTTCAGCGTGGAATGGGAACTGGATGAGGTGCTAGACAAGGAGCTGAGAGCTGCCTGCCTTTGAATCCAGGTGACAGTTGGAGAGATTTGGGCAGGATCTGGGACCATAGGAGAGGAAACATGGAATTCAGGAGCCAGTCTGGAGTCAAGATGAAAAGACCTCTTCTTGGGTACCTAATGCTGACTGAGAAGAGTATGATTTACTGTGACTTAGGGGTGGAGAACTTTCTTTTTACTTTGTGTACCTGAAGGAGGCCTGCTCCTTAAGGATAATTGAGTTAAAGACTTACTGAATGATTGTACTTTGTGTCCCTTAAGGAGGCCTGCTTCTTAAGAATGATTGAGTTAAACTTATCACAAGAATAATACACTTTGATCAATTAGAATTTATTCCAGGAATGCAAGGATGGTTTACTATTAGGGAAACCATCAGTATAATTGATCACATCAACAATAAAACTAGCAGAAACCACATGATTATTTCAATAGATGCAGAAAAGGCTTTTGACAAAGTACAACATCCATTCCTATTAAAAAACTAGAAAGTATAGGAATTAATGGAACTTTCCTTAAAATAATAAGTAGCATCTATTTAAAGCCATAAGCAAGTATTATATGTAATGGGGAGAAGCTAGAAGCATATCCAGTAAGATCAGGGGTGAAACAAGGGTGTCCACTATCACCCCTCTTATTCAATCTAGTAGTAGAAATGTGAGCAGTAGCAATTAGAGAAGAAAAATAAATCAAAGGAATCAAATTAAATAAGGAAGAGACCAAGTTATCACTCTTTACAGATGATATGATGATATACTTACAGAATCCTAAAGAATCAAGTAAAAAACTACTTGAGACAATAAATAAATTTGGCAAAGTTGCAGGATATAAAATAAACCCACATAAATCCTCGGCATTCCTTTATATTTCTAATGAAATCCAACAGTGAGATAGAAAGAGAAATCCCATTTAAAGTCACTGTAGATATTATAAAATATTTGGGCATTTACCTACCAAAAGAAAGCCAGGCCCTATATGAACACAACTACAAAACACTTTTCACACAAATAAATTCAGATCTAACTAAGTGGAAAAACATCAGTTGCTCATGGCTGGGTCGAGCTAATATAATAAAAATGACAATTTTACCTAAATTAAATGACATATTTAGTGCCATGCCAATCAATTTACCAAAAAATTACTTTATAGACCTAGAAAAAATAGTAACAAAATTCATTTGGAAGAACAAAAGGTACAGAATATCAAGGGTATTAATGAAAAGAAATGCTAGAGAAGGTGGCCTACCTATAACAGATTTTAATCTGTATTATAAAGCAGCAGTCATCAAAGCCACTTGGTACTGGCTGAGGAATAGAGCAGTGGATCAATGGAATAGATTGGGTACGTGAGACTCAGCACTCAGTGACTGTAATAATCAACTCTTTGATAAACCCAAAGACCCCAGGTTTTGGGATAAGAACTCACCATTTGACAAAAACTGCTAGGAAAACTGGAATATAATATGGCAGAAACTGGGCATAGACCACTATCTAACACCAAAATTAAGTCTAAATGGGTATGTGATCTAGGTATAAAGGATGATACTGTAAGCAATCTGGGAAAGCAAGGAATAGTTTACCTGTCAGATTTATGGAAAGGAGAAGATTTCATGACCAAACAAGAATTAGAGAGCATTATAACATGCAAAATGGATAACTTTGATTACATGAAACTGAAAAGCTTCTGTACAAACAAAACCAATGTAACCAAGATTGAGAGGGAAGTGGGAAATTGGGAAGGAATTTTTACAACCAATGTCTCTGATACTCATTTCTAAAATATACAGAGAATTGAGTGAAATCTATAAGAATGCAAGTCATTCCCCAATTGATAAATGCTCAAAGGATATGAACAGACAGTTCTCAGAGGAAGAAATTAAAGATATCTATAAGCATATGGAAAAAATGCTCTAAATCACTATTGATTAGAGAAATGCAAATCAAAACAACTCTGAGTTACCACATCTCACCAGTCAGATTGGCTAAGATGACAACAGGAAAATGATAAATGCTGGAGTGGATGTGGAAATTTGGAACACTAATATATTGCTGGTGGAGTTGTTAACTGATCCAACCATTCTGGAGAGCAATCTGGAACTATGGTATAAGTAATTTCATATCCTTTGACCCAGCAATACCACTTCTAGGGTTGTATCCCAAAGAGATCCATATGTACAAAAATATTTGTAGCAGCTCTTTTTGTGGTGGCAAAGAATTGGAAATTAAGGGGATGCCCATCAATTGGGGAATGGCTAAACAAGTTATGGTATATGAATATAATGGAATACTATTGTGCCATAAGAAACGAAGAGCAGATGGACTTCATATCTACCTGGAGAGGCTTATACAAACTGATGCTGAGTGAGAAGAGCAGAACCAGGAAAAATTTGTACACCATTACATGTGTGATGACCAACTTTGATAGACCAGACTCTTCTCAGAAATGCAGGGCTAAAAGTAAATTCCAAAGACACATGATGGAGAGAGATGTCTACATTCAGAGAAAGAACAGAGTTTGAATGCAGATTGAAGCAAATTACCTGCTCTCTTTCTCTTTCTTGTTTGGTTTGGTTTCCTCTTTCCCATTGTTCATTCCATCTGTTAAAATTGCTCTTTTCAACCTGACCAATGTCTAATGTGAAAGTATCTGCAGTTTCTATAACTGATTGTATGCCACCATGGTGGGTGGGGGGGAGAGGGAAGGAGAAAGAGGGGGAGAAAATTTGAAACTCAAAGAACCAGGGAACTGAATCTTGTAAACTCAAAATAAACCAACAAATTAATAAAGAAAAAAAAAAGAATGATTGAGTTAAGGACTTAATGAATGATATCTTTTGCTTAAAATTATGTGGCCACTTTGGTGAAATCTATGGGGTCACTTTAGTGATAAGTTGTTATGTCATGTTATAACATTGTGAATGCTGTACTTTGGTTTCTGTAAATGTTTTGCTTTAATTTACTGCTGAATAAATAGAGATTTCATTATACTATGTAATCAGAACCTTGAAGCTGTTCACAGTAGTAGTCCTCTGGAAAGTTGCTCATGCTTTACTTTACAAAGTTTAATAAAATGTAGTGTTGTGCCCAGTACCTTAGCCTAGTTCATGGCTAATTGAGAACAAGATCATGTATTTGATGTTCATGTGAAATTATTTGAAAAATAATCTGAACTTATCAAGCCCTCAATAAAATGAACATTTCCACTTACAATATGGAATTGAGAAAGAAACTTGTACTTGAAACCCTGAACCTCTCTTCAATGCAACTTATTTTTTTTCCATTATATAATAAATTCAACATGTAACTTTCAAAGCTACCCTGCTAGTCTCTTTCTGCTCTCTTTTGAGCATTTAAAAAATGGTTTACTACTGTTTTCTTTTTTTTTCTTTTGCAACCCATCACCACCATTCTTTTCCCACTCACTAATCCCATCCCACATTGGAAAAAGAGAGAAAAAACTTTTGTAACAAATACATGTAATCTATATTTTTTAAAAATTTCCCATATTGACTATGTCTGAAACTGTATATCTTTTTGTGCCCCTTGTATCCATCACTTCACTTTGAAAATCTAGGTAGTATGTTTCATCATCAGTCTTCTAGAATTGTGGTTGTCCATTGATAAGAGTTCTTAAGGTTTTCAGAATTATTTTCCTTTACAATAGTGTTGTTATTTTATAATTTTTTTTTTGCTTCTGCTTCATTCACTTAGAATCATTTCATACAAGTTTCCCAATTAGTTGGATAAGTTTATTGTGTTAGTCTAGTGTCATCTTAATTTATTCTAAAACTGCTCCTTTTTATCATTTCTTATGGCATAATAATCACAGGAGAGCGAGGGAAGCTAAATGACTTGCCCACGATCTCATAACTAGAAAATTTTTATGAGTCCAAATCTAGCATCCTATCCACTACACCATTATATTAGGGTACCCCAGTTTCAGTCATTCCCCAACTGATGAGCAACTTTAGTTTCCAGTTCATAGAGTTATCATCAATATTTTAGTTCATATGGATCCTTTTATTCTTTCTTTGATCTTGTAGGGGCATAGGCCTAACATTGGTTACACTGGGTCAAAGGGTTTGCCCAGGTAAATGACTTTTTTAAATCATAATTCCTAATTGCTTTCTAGAATGATTGAACCAACACAACTCCAACAGGGCATATATATTCCCATTTTTCCTGTAGCCCTTCCAATAAATGTCACTTTTCTTTTTTTAATGACATAGAATTGTTTTAATTCAAATTTCTCTAATTATTAGTATTTTAAGTATTTTTAGATGGTTATTGGGTTATTGATAGCTTGGATTTCTTCCTTTGAGAAATTCATTTCCTTTGACCTTTTATCTCCTTGATAGTTGCTCTTATTCTTTTATTTTTGAATCAGATATATATAGAGAGTGTATATACATATATAATATATGTGTGTGTACACACACACACACACACATACACTTATCAGATCTTTATCAGTGAACTTACTGCAAAGATTTCTCAGGTACAACAATTAATTTTGTTCTGTTTCTTGGTCATTGTATCTTGTCCCCTTAGCCTCCCACCTTTTTGAAAGTTCATGTTATTGGAGATACCTGGGAAGGAGCATCTGGTTAGACTTGCTTAAAACATCATGACTACTAATAGAATCACAGAATCTAAGGCCTTGAAAGGACCTGAGAGGCCATCTAATCAAACCCATACCTAATAAGATCTCTACATCGGTTCCTAGGAGTCTTCATAACACTGCTTGAAGGAGATAAGATAGTAATCTTATCCAGGCAGTTCATTCCACTCTGGGGCATCCTTAATTTTTAGGAAGTTTTTCCTTATGTCAAACCTAAATCTGTAGGAGTCTACAAAGTTTGTATGATTCTACTTTGTTTATTCCTTTAAATAAGAAGAAGCAAAATAAAAAAAAAAAACTTTTCCCTTCAAGAGATTTCAATAAAGACGTGTCTTCAATTAAGAACTGCTTACTACATCTGTTTCTTGTGGAATCCCAGAAGAGCAACTTAATTTATCCTTTGAGGTCAAGAAACAGACCCAAGTTTAGTGAAAATGCTTACATTTCTTCCTTTTAAGCTCTTTGTGCCTGTTAAAATTTGTACCAGTCCTGCATCTTTGTCTCACTAGGAATAAAGGAAACACTTTTCATTTGTATAAATCTGAAAGAAGAATTCAATTCAGAATGTGTTAAGGGAATGAGAGCAGTTATTCTTTCAGACTCATTTATAGATCATTTCTCTTTATTGTCTTTTACAGATGTATGTTATGACTTTGTTTTCTTTGCATTTCTGTCTGGAGAAGCCAATGAGCTTGTTATTTTCCTTTTTAGTTACAATTTCAAAGGACCTCTTTCTCCCTTCAAAAACATAAAGTCAGGCTTAATTATGAAAGTGGATGAGAATTGTTTTAGGTGAACTGTCAAACAGAAAATACTTTAAGAAAACATATCTACCCCATGGTGAGTGCAACTGCAATTCATAAAATGATTGTTAGAGCAATGTCTGATGTTATATGGGAACGTGTACTATTACAATAATAAATGAAAGCTAGACTGATCTTTTTTTTTTTAATGAGTAAATTGGTTTTAATTCTACATGTAAATATAAACTGCAAGTTATTCTGGAATGTGGGCTTAGATAGGGACATTTGGAGGGGTTGTCATTTAAAATAAGCAGCTTAGACACCATGTGGCTCTCAAGCCATCATATTCTTAATACATCTTTTCATAAATGCACCCTAAAGAATAAAGCTATGTGAAACTTTTATACTTACAGTAAGGGTCTGTTGTCTTCATTTCCTATGCTAGCAAGATGAATGCTTTCTCTAGGGAAAAGAAACAACTGAAAACTTAGGGGAATGTGAGATACACTTGTGATTTCAGACTTCTCAGAAATGTTCAACTGGTTTTAAATCCTTATTAAAGAAGAATAAATGGGGGCGGCCAGGTGGCTCAGCAAGTATGAACACCAGCCCCAGCATTGGGATGACCTGGGGATTGAATCCGGGCTCAGATACTTAGCACCATACCCATAAATAACTGGCCATGTAACCTTGAGCAAGTTACTTAACCCCAATTGCTTAAAAGAAGAAGAAGAAGAAGAAGAATAAAGAAAGTGAATAAAGATTCTCCCCCTATTCTGGATAAGTTATCACTTCTCAGAAACTTCACAGTCATGGACTCCCAGAAACAAACAAGATTAAGGGTCTTGGGGAGTTCCTTCTTAATTTGAGACCTGATAGGAAATGATATGACATTTCACAGAATGTGCTTAACAAAAATTCCCTTTAATATATAATAAAGATAATTTATTTCTTTTATCTATCATAAATCTCAACAGGTTTCTTTTTTGGTCTTTTTTTAAATGAAAATGTATGTAGTTTAAGTTTTTATTTATTTCACTTTTTAGAGGTAGGGTTGAAAAAAAAGAATAATCTTGTAATGAGTGACAATATTTGTTATGGTTTGACACTATAATAAAGCTAGTCAGATGCCATGTTACAATGCATATTTTCTTTGTACTATGGATTGGAGAGGCTTTCTATTTCATTCTTATCTCTTCTGCTACCAAACTAAAAAAGTTTAAATTACCTAATTTACTAGGTGCATCATGGGTAGTGTTTACATTGCATTTTTCAAGCCTTCAGTCACCATGGTTGGCAGAAAAGAAAATACTTCTTCATTATACAAGCTTTTGCCACAGGTAAGGCTGATGGTAGTACTTATTTCTGTTATCTTATCTATGAAGTTACCTGAATTTGTTAATGCCAGATTGCATGGTGTGATTGGGCCTTGCTATGTAAAAACTTGGCATTCCATCAGGGTTCACTCCAAGTACTTCTGCACCATAGCTACTAAAGATAGCTATCAGCCAGTGTGGCCTTATCCCAAATTTTGTAGGTCAGCACAGGTAGGTCAGTGTTTTAAGGAAAAATTGTCTTACAATTCAAAGAGGAAACTCAGCTGTTGGAAACAAATGAATTTATGTTTCTTCTTGATGTTGCTTAAGCAATGCAAGAAATACTAAAAAAAAATAATAATAATGTGAGTGCCTCTCGAGAGCACCTGCCCTTCTTCTTTATACCATCTCTCAGATTTTCAGGCAAGCAGAAGACTCATAGTTCATATTGCCCTGCAACCTCATCTTCTATTGCTGTCATCTTTGCTGACCTATGTCCTTCTAGTATTTCCTAATGGTCTCTTTTCTCCCTGTGCTGATATATTCAAAGCCTGAAGTAGGAAGAAAAGGGAAAATGAGTGGGTTCATTCTGAAGAAATAGGTCCTGAGAGAAAACTATGGAAACAAAGTGAGGGCTGGGAAGTTACTTGCTCCTTGGAAGGGCAGTTTCCTCATTTGAGGAAATTGAAGGGGCTGGAGGAAGTAATCTGGATGGTCTAACATGCCATGCCTCTGCAGATTCTATGACAGGCTACAAATTGCATTCTCAAAAAATGGAGGGGATTCATGAGATATATGACTATTATTTTGAGCGAATTTTCCCAAAAAAAAACCACGCTTTTCGGATTTTTAATCATATGTGCACCAGAAACCTGGTTCTTAAACACAAATAATTATTAACAAGCTATTTAGCTAGGGAATACTCATTGTAGTCATAGCTTAGGTAAGATCTCTTCCTCCCCATCTTCTCTATCACTACGATGCAATAAAAATTCTTAAGAAATACAAGTCAGCACTATCCATACCTATGAAACCAAATTTGAATAACTGACATGGATAAAGCAAAAATTATGGTAATAAAGTAAGGTGACCAGTCCACATGGCCTAATAGCAGAAGCACAGAAGTCAGAAGATTGGATTTCACCTTCTAGGTGGGTGACTATGGGTAACTTAGTAAATGTCTCTAAGCCTCATTTTCCCTATCTGTCAAATGGGGAAAATAATACTTCCTTTCATTTCCTGATTTTCAATACTGCAATTTTTTTGAGGGGGAGGCTTTTTTAAAAAATGAAAGTGTTTAAAAATGTAATGGTAGCACCTTGTGAGGAAGAGAGAGAGGGAGAGAGACAGAGAGAGAGAGAGTGATTGAGAGAGAGAGAGAGAGAGAGAGAGAGAGAGAGAAGAGAATTAGCATCAGGGAGGTCTGTATGCAAGTTATACTGTACAGAGACTGAGAAACTGACTGTATCACTCAAGGCAAGTCACCTAAGCTCTCAGTGCCTCAGGGAACTCTACTTTATGTTGTAAAGCAGGTGCTGATCTGCATTAGCAGAGACAATTTCTTCACTGTGAATTTTCTATAGCAATGTTATCCTGTAACATAGATTCCATCTCCCCCAAGAAAATAAGCAAATAAACAAATATACACATTTGTGGTCAACATTCAAGTATAAATATGACCTTAACACATTTAAAGATATTGTCTTCTTAAGGAGGTTAGTTCAAGTTCGATGTAATATGGACTTTTGAATTCTTCAACAAAAGTTGCATAGAATCATAGACCTGGAAGGGATCATTTGACCCAATCCTTTTTATTCTACAGATGTGGGGTTAAGTGACTCCCTCAAGGTCATCTCATTAATAAGTACAAGGGTAAAGAGCAGAATCTAGGAGTTTTCTGACTCAGTCCCATGTTTGAAATTACCTTTAAACCTTCAGTCTCCTGCCTTCATTTTAAAACGACTGGAGGAGTGAAAGTTAAGATTTACAGTATGGGAGACCTTTCAAGTTATGGCCAGTTTGGTGCTTAGACAGCCCGAACAGCTTAAATTTTTGCTCTTCAGTCTGAACAGAAGAGAGGTTAAATGTTATTTAGCATCAATGCAGAGTCAATTTACATATACTCTTAAGATGTTGAAGCAAATCTTCAGGGAAGATCAATACTGAATAGACTGGGGTTCTTTAAAAAAAAAAAAAGAGATAAGAAGCTGGTTTTTGATATTTTCCAAGAGGGAAAATAAAATCCTTTCTGCTCCTTTAATGGGCATCAATCCATGACTGAGTCCCATTTTCTAATTTCCCTTGGATGGTTTCATCTTTTCCTAGCAGACAGACTACTTGACTACTTTATTGAAATCATCACCATTCTTGTTAGTAATAGTAGCTGGAAAGTAAACTGCATCTGAATTAAAACCCAAAGGGCTTTTTTATAGTTATGTTGGAAGCAAAAGAAATATCAAAGAAAGGTTCTCAATACTGCTTGGAGTGGGTAGAAAAATGAAAAGAGAGGGGCGGCTGGGTGGTGCAGTGAATAGAGCACCAGTCTTGGAGTAAGGAGGACCTGAGTTCAAATGTGACCTCAGACACTTAACACTTACTAGCCGTGTGACCTTGGGCAAGTCAGTTAACCTCAACTGCCCCAGCAAAAAGCAAAAAAATTAAAAAAAAAGGAATTTGGGGCATCTAGGTGGTACAGTGAATAGGGCACTGGCCCTGGAGTCAGGGGGACCTGAAGTCAGGGGGACTTGAGTTCAAATCTGTTCTCAGACATTTAACACTTACTATCCGTGTGACCTTGGGCAAGTTGCTTAACCCCAATTGCCCTCCAAAAAGCAAAAAAAAAAAAAAAAAATGAAAAGAGATAATGGGGAGAAGGTGGAAACTATTCTACTCTTAATTTGCTTCTGTTTTCTCACAAGGAGTCAAGCCTATGTAAGATTTTTAGATAAAAGTAATATTTTTCTTTAAGTATAAAAAAGAGGCTAGTGCAGCACAGACCTGGAAAGAGCAGACCAACAATGTTTTTTGGGGAGCTGAAACTCAAGGAAAGTGAGGAGATGATAAATAGGCAACTAATTGTCCTCAATGAGTTTGTCCTCAGGGCTGGATGGTCTACGGTCCAGGGAGCAGGGAGCTAAAGGATCAGCATGTGTGATTGTGCAGCTATCTTCAGTGATCTTTGAAAAATCCTGACCAATCAAACTTCTTGAAGAAGTACTTTTTAGATTTAGATAGGATGGTAATAAAATTAATTTGGAGGAACAAGAGCTCTAGCATCTCAAGGGAAATAATTTTTTAAAAGGTAGAAATGAATGGGAGGATGCATTTCTGAATCTTAAATGATATTATAAAGTGGTAATCATTATACTGTTTGGTACTGGTTTAAAAAAGTCTGTCAGTAGGTTGGAAGAACAGATACGAAAAAGAAGAATAAAAAATGTTTGAACTCAAAAACCCAGTGCTAAATGAACCTGACAACATAAATTTTTTTTAAGGGGAATACCTCCCTATTTGACAAAATCTGCTGGGAAAAACTGCAAAGTAGTTTGGCAGAAATTAGGTTTAGATCAACATCTTAGACCACATATACTACAATTAGTTCAAAATGGAATTGTAGTCTAAATACAAAAGGTCACACTGTTTCAAAAAAAAACGTGAGAAGAGAATGAGATCAATATTCCCCGCTTTGTGGCTTCACCAGGTTTTCTTTCATAGTCTCTGTTTTCACCACCACCTCTCAGAATCCTTATTTTCCATCAATGCTCAGCTCAGATCTTCTCAATGACACTTTCCATGATTACTCTCCTCTCCTCAGTTGCTAATGCTCTCTGTCTCTCTCTGTCTCTCTGTCTCT